>NC_133464.1:59805000-59940000 GCF_048565385.1 Saimiri boliviensis
TTTTAAGAAATTGAGGGGCTTTAATACTATTATGGCCTACTGCCTGCCAGTAGATAAAAGGTTTTAGGAAGAATATTTAGCCATTACTATTGGAAAAACCCAAGAAAGAGATATTTTGATCCTAAGTATATATTTTCCTCTTAAGATTCTTGTTGGAGAATCCATTCCACCTTTGTCTGTTACCACAGACACAAAAGGGGAGTTCCTTTACACAAATCAGTACTCATCCACAATAAAACCCGTGAAAGTTGTAGTTGGCAAAGCTACAGCATTGTAGCACTTCTGGGAGGAACATTTACCTATATCCATATGTATGCATACCTTTAGCCTCTCAATTGTGCTTCAGAAAAATCCTATTTGCATATATTACATTGTAAATGGTGACCACTGGAGTTGTGTATCATAGGGACATTGCATGTATGTTTTATATATCAAATAAGGGTAGGCTAATTGCCATAACAGATCATCCCCAAAATGTCTAGTGACTCAAAGTTGTTTCTTCCTAAACAAGTTTTCTACTTGTTCACTAGTTTCCAAGGTCTTTCTGTACCTAAGCATTTAGGGCCTAATTTCCAAGGTTTCCTAGGAGGGGTCAGTCTGTTGGGAGTTTTTTAGGGATAGAAGCTTAAAGTAGTGGATGTCACTTCCATTCTCATCCCACTAGCTAGTGCTTAGTCACATACCCACATCTAACTGCAAGGGAGGCTAGGAAATGAAATTTATCTGTATGGCCATGAAGTGAGAACATGGATTTTGATGTCGAGCTGGCTATTATTGCTTACTTGAGTGCCCCCCTCCCTCACAAATTTCTAAGTGGTTACCAAAATAAATTAGCTGACACAATTATGCTTCAAATAGAAGAAGTTAATAGTGAAAAAAAGGGACTTTAATTTAAGAACTAGCCTCTATCCTTCCCCTCCTTTAGGCAGAATTGTTAATTAATGCATACTAATAGTCAGCTAGCAACTGAAATCTCAAAATGAGGAAAAAGCAAATTTTTACAAGCATTACCTTTATATATATATTTAGATGGAGCAGAATTGTTAATTAATGCATACCAATAGTCAACTAGCAACTGAAATCTCAAAGAAAAGGCGGTTTTTTACAAGCATTACTTTTACATATATATATATAGACAGAGTTTGGGTTGGTTTTCTTTTTTTTTTTTTTTTGAGACGGAGTTTCGCTCTTGTTACCCAGGCTGGAGTGCAATGGTGCAATCTCGGCTCACCACAACCTCCGCCTCCTGGGTTCAGGCAATTCTCCTGCCTCAGCCTCCTGAGTAGCTGGGATTACAGGCATGTGCCACCCATGCCCAGCTAAATTTTTGTATTTTTAGTAGAGACGGGGTTTCACCATGTTGACCAGGATGGTCTCGATCTCTCGACCTCGTGATCCACCCGCCTCAGCCTCCCAAAGTGCTGGGATTACAGGCTTGAGCCACCGCGCCCGGCCTGGGTTGGTTTTCTTATTCCATCAACTAGTCAGATTCAGAACTCAGACTTATATCTCCTTCCTTGTTTTAGGGGCTACCCTATTATTAAATGATGTTTGAAAAATATTCGACTTTTTACAACAAAGATAGCAGTTCCACAAATGAAAATAGCAGTAAGTTGGGTCTATTTGTTTCCTTTGGATAAGTTGTTATAATCAAACTGTACTTAACTATTCAGTTTTTAATAGAAGCACTGCATGGTTGCACTTCTGAAATCAAAACAGGAAATATGCTATATAAATGTCAGTAAAACTAAAACTCAGTTCTATGGTTTGATGTTTCTCTTCCCCCTATATTTTCATGTTAATGTCTGATTTTTTGTGTGTACTTAGAATGACTTCATAAAGGCAAACAGTAATCTTACCTGATTAGTTTTCTTTGACAGTCTAACAGTTTTAGATTGGGCATGAGGAGCACAGGGGAAATCTGTGAAATAACCTAATATAACTTTTCATGGAGGGAAAGAGGCAAGAAACTGCTATTAATTTGGCATCATTAGAAATTGCTTTTATGTGCAGGCTGCCCAACTTTATTATTGCCAGAATACAATATGGATAGAGAAAGAGGCCAGAGTCTTTTAATTTAACTATTTGAAAATCTACTAGAGAAAAAAACTGTTGGACTTTGTACAGCCTTATTTTGACACCACAGAAATTCCTTGAATGTGTTCTACTCCCTTAATTATTTCATGAGACAACTAAAGAGTGGCTTAAATACTGTGAAAATCCAAGATATCCCTGCTGGTTCTCTGTGAATAATAAACTAGGACTTTTCTTATAGTTAATTATTAATTTTTCCGATATAACACGGTTCCATAGAAATTTCTATAGAAACTCCAAGAAAAGATTCAAACTGACCAGTCCAGAAGTTTTACATTACTTCAAATATTTCTGGAGAAATGTTACCAACATATAGGTGTCTCTGTAGCTTTAAAATGTTTTTCTTTAGGAAACAGTTTCTCGTCTTAGTTTGTACCTAAATTGAACACTGAAGAAACAATTTACAGAGTCACATACTATAGGACTGAATCACAAAAAATAGGGCCTGAGTCTAAACTCTCTTGAAAGACCATATTGACGCAGAAGATATGGCTTAAAAGACAAAAGGTACCCTGCTTGTTTACTGAGTATCTTTTTTTTTCCCTTTTTTGCAGCACACAAGGCACTGTTGAGTGGCACACATACAATATATATAACATTTAAGGCATTATCTTTTGATTGAAAATAAACATACAGAAGAGATATGGGTATATGTGAAAAGTAACATAAATAAGGGTATGTTAATGAAGTGCAAACTACATAATTGCTCAAGGGATGTGGAAAATGACATGATTTAAATCTAGATTGATATTGGATAGAAGTTTGCTGGAATAGGCAAATCTCTTTTTTTTTTTTAAGACAGTTTTGCTCTTTTGCCTAGGCTGGAATGAAGTGGCATATGAAGTGGGGCTATCTCAGCTCACTGGAACCTCCACCCCTGGGGCTCAAGCGATTCTCCTGCTTCAGCCTCCCACGTAGCTGGAATTACAGGCAATGGCCACCACACTCAGCTAGTTTTTGTACTTTTAGTAGAGACAGGTATTCACCATGTTGGCTAGGCTAGTCTCAAACTCCTAACCTCAGGTGATCCACCCGCCTCAGCCTCCCACCCGGCTGGCAAATCTTACATAGAAATTTTTTTAAGGAGTGGTGGATTTGGATTGCCAGAGAGAAAAGATAACCATTCATTCATTCATCAAAGGTTTATTGAGTGCTTACTGTGTGCCAGGCATTGTTCTAGAGACACAGCAGCAAACAAAACTCTTACAGAACAGGAACAGGCAGGTCATCTCCCAGGTATGACACTGATAGGAAAACAGAATACAAATAGGAGAGTAGAAAGAGATGAAATACAAAGGGAAAGAGCTGGTATTTGGGCTTATATTAATATTAAAAGGCGTTACATGCTTGATGTTTCTAAATGGGAGAAACATGCTGGAAAGATACTTGGCATGAATGAACTTATGTCCCTATGTTCAGAACAGACTGCTTTCCTGTCGCTGTTGGTTGGCTCTTCTAGCCTCTTGGGAACCTTTATAATCACCAGTATGATCCAATATAAATACTGCACATATGAAGGTTCCCAGTTGAGGAATTTGAAAGCAAAAAGGGAAAGAATGGCTGGCAAAGGCTTCAATCTTCTGTCTCCTTTTATATTCCCAATGGCTAGTAGAAAATACTATCATCAATCTCTTCCTTGCAACAACCTCTGATTTGATATTTGTCTGCATTGAGACTCAATTCCTGAAGGTTCTGTTCTTCATTCCTTTCTGGTAGAATCACTGAAATGAAAGGAAATTACATTTGCATTTTCTTTTTCTAGTCAATCAGGTTTTTCTTATTCGCCCAGCAACACTTCTCTACGGAGAATTTAATGAAAAGTATTTTATGTTTTATGTAGGCTAGTGGGGAAATGGGTATGCTAGGATGGGAGGCTAAGGGAAATATCAAGAGGCTATGTAGTACAAGCTTGACATTTAATAGCTTGGATTAAATAGTCAGTTTTTAAAACTAAAAGAAACATATCTGCAGTATTTTACAAAGAAGTAACTGTAAGAAGTAACAAGTTTAGCAATCATTTACCTATCGGGAAGAAATAAAATAAGGAAATGAACTTAAGATTGTAAACTTAAAGGTCCAAAAACTTGTGTTGTCACCAATAACAGCCAGGAAATTTGGAAGAAACACCTTGAAGAAAAAAAGTGAGCTTAATGTCAGATCTAAGTGGGATAGTACTAGAAGACAGAGGACAAGATTTCTTGATAAGCTATTGGGCCTGAATGTACATGTGAAAGTTGTTATCATAAAGAAATTGAGTTCAGGTTCACTGGCTCATGCCTATAATCCCAGCACTTTGGGACGTCTTGAGCCTAGGAGTTCGAGACCAGCCTGGGCACATGGCAAGACCCCATCTCTACAAAAAATATTAAACAGCCAGGCATGGTGGCATGCCCCTGTAGTCCCAGTTACTCCAGAGGCTTAGGCAGGAGGATCACCTGACTCCAGGAGTTGGAGGCTGAAGTAAGCCTGCACTCCAGCCTGGGCAACACAGCAAGACCCTGTTTCATTAAACAAATAAATAAATAAAAGAAAAATTGATTGACACTCTATGGACTAATGAGGAAATGGAATGAAGAACAAATGGTTATATATGAACTTTGGTTGCAAGATAAGTTATCAATTTCTGACCAAAAAAAATCTGAGTAACATACTGTATGATTCCACATATGTACAACTCTGGAAAATGCAAACTGGTCTATAGTGACAAAAAGCAAGCCAGTGGTTTCCTGGGGAGATTATAAGAGGAGGGAAGGATTATAAAGAGGCACTCTTAGGAATGATAGCTATCATCAGTTGTATTTCTTCCTTTCTAACTTGAATGTGGTTTATTTCTTTTTCTTGCCTGATTGCCCTAGTCAGAACCTGATATTGAATGAAAGTGGTCAGAGCTGGTGTCTTTATATTATTCTTTATCTTAGGGGGAAAGGGAAAGCATGGAGTCTTTCATCATTATGCATAAGGCTAGCTGTAGGATCTTTATAGATATCCTTTATCTGGTTGAGGAAGTACCCTCCTATTCCTAGTTTTCTAAGAGTTTTTTTTTTTTTTTTTTTAAATCAGGAACAAATATAGGATTTTGTCAGAATTTTTTGTGTGTCTATTGAAATGATCAGATATTCTTTTTTAGCTTAATATGGTGACTTACAATGATTAATTTTTTAATTTAAAGCAATGACATATTTTTGTGATAAACCTCATCCAGTAATATTAACTTTCTCATATTTTGTTGGATTTGATTTGATATAGTTTAGAATTATTATATCCATAATCAGGAGGGAAATTGGCCTGTAGTTTTCTTTTCTTGTAATGGCTTTGTATAGTTTAGGTATGAGGGTAATGCTGGCCCCAAAAAATAAATTGGGAAGTATTCCTTCCTTTTCAGTTTTCTGGAAGATTTGTGTATAATTGGTCTAAACAGTGTTATCCCTAAATGTTTGGAAGAACTCACCAGTGTTTTCTTTGTGAGAATATTTTTAACTACTAATTTTAAAAAAATAGATATATAGCTGTAGAGGTTATCTACTTCTTTTTTTCTTTTTCCTTTTTTTTTTTTTTTTTTTTTTTTTTTGAGACAAGGTCTCTCTCATTTTGCTCATCAGGGCTCAATCTTGTGAGCTCAAGTGATCCTCCTACCTTAGCCCCCAGGTAACTGGGACTAGTCATGAGCCACCACATCCAGCTTTTTTTAAAATTTATTTTATTTTTTATTTTTAGTAGAGATGGGTGTTTTGTCACATTGCCCAGGCTGGTCTCATACTCCTGGACTTAAGTGATCCACCCACCTCAGACTCCCATAGTGCTGGAATTACAGGCATGAGCCACTGCATCTGGCCTCTATTTCTTTTTGTGTGAGCTTTTGCAGTCCCCCCGCCTCCCAAGATGGAGTCTCGCTGTGTCACCCAGGCTGGAGTGCAGTGGTGAGATCTTGGCTCACTGCAACCTCTGCTCCCAGGTTCAAGTGCTTCTCCTGCCTCAGCCTCTCAAGTAGCTGGGACTACAGGCATGTGCCACCACCCCCAGCTAATTTTTTTGTATTTTCAGTGGAGATGGGGTTTTACCATGTTAGCCAGGCTAGTCTCAATCCCCTCACCTCGTGATCTGCCCACCTCAGCCTCCCAAAGTGCCGGGATTATAGGTGTGAGCCACCGCGACCAGCCGCTTTAGTAGTTTGTCTTTCAAGGAATTTGACCATTTCATCTAAGTTGTTGAATTTTATTTGCTTAAGGCTTTTCATAATATTCCCTTGTTATCCTTTAAGTATCTGTAGAATTTGTCATATTTCACCTCTCATTCCTGATGTTGGTAATATGTGTCTTCTTTTTTCCCTGATCAGCCTGGCAAAAGATTTATCAGTTTTATTTATCTCAAAGAACCACGGTTTGTTTCATTTTCTCAATTGATTTTGTTTTCCATTTCATTGATTTGTTATTTGATCTTTATTATTTATTTTCTTTTGTGTTTAATTTGTTATTTTCCAATTTCTTAAGGTGGAAGCTCATTGACTTGAGACCTTTTATATTTTCTAATATAAGCATTTTGCTTATGTCTTCCTACATACTGCTTTAGTGACATGCCACAAAATTTTATATGCTTTGTTTTTATTTTCATTCAGCTCAAAATGCTTTCTAATTTTACTGCGTTCCTATTTTAATCAATGGGTTGTTAGGTTATTTAGTAGCATGTTATTTTGTTTCCAAACATCTGGAGATTTTCCAGACAGCTTTCTGTTATTGATTTCTAATTTTAATCCTACTGTAGTTAGTAGTTAGAAGACATAATCTGCATGATCTGAGTCCTTTAAAATTTACTGAGACATGTTTTATGGCCTAGAACAGAGGCCAGCAAACTTCTATAAAGGGTCAGACAGTAAATGTTTTAAACTCTGTGGGCTACATACGGTCTCTTTCTTTTTAAAGAAATCTTTCAATATGTGAAAATCATTCTTAGTTGATGGGCTATACAAAAACAGACTACAATTTGGCCTCAGGGCCATAGCTTGCTAACTTCTGTCCTAGATATTATCTATCTGGGTAAATGTTTCATGTATACTTAAAAGAGAATATATACTCTGTTGCAGGTTGAGTATACCTTATCCAAAATGCTTGGGACCAGAAACTTTTCAGATTTCAAAGTTTTTTGGATTTTCTGAATATTTGTATTTACATAATGAGATATCCTGGGAATAGGACTCAAGATATTGGGTCATGTTGGTGCTCAAAAAATGTTGGATTTTGGAGCATTTTGTTTTTCAGATGAGGGATGCTCAACCTGTACTGTTTGGCTACAGTGTTACTGAGTTTATTATATCCTTGTAAGTTTCTACTTGTTTTCCAGTTATTTAAAGAGGGGTACTAAAATCTCTGACTATAACTATGGATTTGTCTGTTTCTTCTTGTACTTCTGTCAGTTTTTGATTCACATATTTTGAAGCTTTATTATTTGAGGCAAAACCATGTGGGATTGTTTCCTTCTGATTAACTAGCCCTTTTATTATTATAAAATGGCCTTCTTTATTCCTGGTAATATTATTTGCTCTGAAATCAACTTTATTTCATGTTAATATAGCCACACCAGTTTCCTTTTGACTAATGCAAGCATCAGTATGATGTATCTTTTTCCATTCTTTTACTTTTTTTTTCTTTTTGAGACAGAATCTCACTCTGCTGTCCAGGCTGCAGTGCAGTGGCGTGATCACCACTCGCTACAGCCTTGACCTCCCGGGCTCAAGGTATCCTCCCACCTGAGCCTCCGAAGTGGCTGAGACTGCAGGCATGCACCACCATACTTGGCTAATTTTTTGTGGAGACAAGATCTCATCATATTGCCCAGGCTGGTCTCAGACTCATGGGGTCAAGCAATCCTCCTGCCTTGACCTCCCAAAGTGCTGAGATTACAGGCATGAGCCACTGCACCTGGTCATCCTTTTACTCTTAATGTCTTTGTGTTTTTGTATGTAAAATGTGTGTGTGTGTGTGTGTGTGTGTGTGTTATTTTGTTTTTCAAGATAGAATCTCATTTTGTCTCCAGGCTGGAGTGCAGTGGTATGATTGCTGCTTACTGCAACCTCCGCCTCCTACATTCACGTGATTCTCCTGCCTCAACCTCCTGAGTAGCTGGGATTACAGGCACCCACCACCACACCTGGCTAATTTTTGTATTGTTAGTAGAGACGAAGTTTCACCGTTTTGGTCAGGCTGGTCTTGAACTCCTGACCTCAGGTGATCTACCTGCCTTGACCTCCCAAAGTGCTGAGATTAAAGGCATGAGCCACCACCCCCAGCCTAAAATATGTTTCTTATTGAGAGTATGTAGTTGGATTTTGTTTATTTTCTTTGCCCCCAGCATCCAATGTTTTTTGTTTTGTTTTGAGACAGGTGGAGTGCAATGGCACGATAATGGCTCACTGCAGCCTTGACTTCCTGGGCTCAAGCAATCCTCCTGCCTTGGCCTTCCAAGAAGCTGAGACTACAGGCATGTGCCACCACACTCAGCTAATTCTTTCTTGAATTGTTTTATAGAGATGGAGTTTCACTTGTTACCCAGGCTGGTCTTGAACTCCTAGGCTCAAATGATTTGCCCACCGGATTACACACATGAGCCACTGAGCCCAGGCCAAAATATTTTTAATAAGAGTAGAGGATCCACGGTTAGTTTTTATAGCCTCGGCTGGCCCATTAGCCTCTGATATGCTTGAACTTTGGCCCTTAGAGTGGACACAGGGCTTAGTGTGGCTGTGCTGGGTTCCCAGAGTCTTGCCAAAATGCCAGTACAACACCTCTTGGCCCTTGTGAGGACCAGCGATCAGGAGGGTGCCACAGCCTTTGGGGGTGTCCTGGGCCAGCTGTTCCAAGGTGAGAATCTTGTCCCCAGCCTTGGGGATTTTGCTGCAGGAGCAATTGTTCATATGCAGTGCACACACCTTCAGTTTGGGTACCTCCTGAACCCATTATGGTCCCCACAACCACAGCTACTTTGTTTTCCTGGACAGGAAGCTGCATATTCCAGATCATCCAGGAAAGAGACAGAGATGGCCACTTGGTGCAACTCATAAATAACACAACACAACTTGGTTGAAGGTGGAGTTTCTCTTGGCCAGAAACATATACAGCTTAACCAACAGCCTTCAGTAGATGTCCCGGCTTTTAGGCTCCTGGTGTTGAATGTTTCATTCCTTGTTGTGGCAGATGACTTCCATGATGGTGCCTCCTGCTCATCCAGGTCCAAAAGAAGTCTTGCTTTTTATCTGACAATCTTTGCCTTTTAAGTAGGACATTTAGATAATATACATTTAATGTGATTGCTGGTATGATTAGAGTCTATCATCTTGCTGTTTTTCTATTAGTTTCACCTCTTATTTGTTCCTTTTCCCCTTTTTTTCAACCTTCTTTTGGGTTGAGTATTTTTTGTGTATGATTCTATCTTACCTCCTTTGTTGACTTATTAACTATAACTGTTTTATTATTCTACTGCTTGTCTTAGGGCAGTATACATCTTCAAACTACCACAGTCTACCTTCAGTCTACTTGATATTAAAGAGTTATTTGTTTTCTTGTGTCTGAAAACATCTTTATTTTGCCTTTGTTTTTTGAATGATGTTTTGCTGGGTATCAAATCCTAGGTTTACATTTTTTTTTTCTTTCAGAACTTTATGTTCTACTGTCTCTTCACTTGCAATATTTCTGATGAGAAATCTGTCAATTTTCATTACTCTATAACATGTATTTTCTCTGGCAGCTTTCAATATATTTTATTGGTTTTGAACAATTTGATTATGACATTCCTTGGTGTAAGTTTTCTTCTTGTTGAGCTTCTAGAATCTGTGAGTTAATAGTTTTTTCCAATCTGAAAATTCTGACCATTATTTTTTCAAATATCCCTTTTGTATCTGCCTCTCCTCTCCTTTGATGTCTCTGATTATGTATACATAAGGCTTCCGGAGGTTTGTCCCATAGCTCACTGATGCTTTTGTCATTCTTTTCTTTCTCTTTCATTTTTGAATAGTTTATTTTGCTATATCCTTCAGGTTCACTAACCTTTTCTTCTGCCATGTCTAATCTGCTACAAATACCATTAGTAGATCTCAGATATTGTAGTTTTCATCCCTAGAACTGCATCTTGGGTTTTTAAAAATGTCCTTCATGTTTCTACTTTCTGAAAATATAGAATATAGCTATAATAATGTTCAGTGTCTTTACTAAATCTTTCTATGTTTAAGGTCACTTTCAGATGACTGATTATTCTCATCATTGTGGATCATTTTTCTGGCTTTCTTTGCATGCCTGGCAAGGCATTATGAATTTTATCTGTTGGTCGCTGAATATTCTTCTGTTCCTCTAAATGTTCCTGAGTTTTGTCCTGGAATGCAGTTAAGTTACTTGGAAAAGTCTGATTCTTTGGGTCTTATTCTTGTGATTTGTGAAGGAGTGCTCAGTTTGTGGCTCATTACTTAGGGAATAATAATGCAATAGCTAAATAATATATTTCAAGGCAATCTTAAAGTTTAGGATTTAGCCTTGCAAAAGACTTACTAAATGATCTTAGCAACATAGTTAATCCTCTGATAAAAAACATGAAAATGATAATTTCAGAAAAATTCACTTTCATTAAAAACCACAAAGTGCTTGAAAGAAAAAGTGAGAGGGAGAGAAACTGAGAACAGTGAGTACTTCACAGGTTAATTTTGTGAATAAAAATGACTTGTTTAAGAATTGGTCTCTAAAATATGAATGTATTTCATTCTGAGGATAGTGGTTAAAAACAGAGACATTAGGGGCAGACAGACTTGGATGCACATCAGACTCCTCCACACATTATAACTCAACATATATGAACCTCAATTATCTCATTTATAAAATGCCATGTTCTTTTACAAAGTAATCTTGAAGAACAAACGCTGTTAATTTCACCAATTAAAATATACAGAAAAAAGGAACTTAACCATTCCCTGATAAGCAAACTATACATCTAAATTATATATCCAAATATTCTCCCCTTTTCTGTCTACCTCACAATTTTCAAATGGTTTTGAATCAACAAACATTCACAATTTAAAGAACACATCCCTAGTGAGACTATATGATTCAAACCCTATACACATATTATCCTTGCTTATTTCCTTGTAATACAGCTATTCTGCCTATATCAGTTTAATAACACTTCATTCTAGAGCCCCATACTTTTTCAGTTGAATATCAAAGATAATGTTATCTCAAATAGATTCCATTGCTAAAATTAAATTCCATGTAACTCTATGTACGGACAGCATACTGTTGAATTAAAGCAGTCCAAAGTGAATTAATGCTTAAGCCCATAGCTAACAACATAAGTCCATTATTCTTCAACAAATCTCACTTGAAAAAAATCAGGTAAAATCATTTCCATTCCTAAAGCATGTATGAGCTTTTATGGCCAAATATGTCCTTTTCAAGAAGATAGTACAAAAGTTATATGAATCCCTTTTGTTTTATTCTACCAATTACTTGTTTGAACACTGCTACCTATTGGCAATTTTTGTTTTGCCTAGTAACTGAAACTGAAAACTTACCACACAGGAGAAACCAAGTCACTCTGTAACTCTGGATTTGTTTTTAGGTTTTTAAAAAGTAATAAAACTCATAATTTGGTAAGCCTTTTAGAATACCATTAGATAGGAATCTTCAAGAATTAGAAATCAAGAATCTCTGCAAACTCATTTTTGTGACCTACGTTCTTTTTCTACCAATGAAGGCTTTATTTCAGAAGTATTGATTTGCTTATTTTTACTCTAGTGTTTTCATATTCCAGCAGCCTCTTTCACGTCTATCTATTCCTTTCTAAAATCAGTACTGTTCTGAGCTCTGGGCTTTATGTGCCAAGCTTGAGAAACAAACTCTAATAAGTAGTCCCCTTTGTATCTTGGAGAGTACTAAAATATTCTTAACCTTTTTATTCTGAGAACTGCAGTGCTTGGGAGTTACCCCCAAAAAAGGTAGGAAGAAGAAGAAAGGAAAGCTGAAGGGAAGGGGAGAAAGAGGGAGAAAAAAAGAGACCGTTCTTAGGATGGCTTAAAGTGGTTTTGTGGGGGCAGGTAGGAGTGTCTTATCTCTTGTTATATGTAACTCTTTTCCTTTTGGTGTTATTGGAAAGACCCTTTAACTAGGAGTTAAGAAACCCAGACTTTAGTTCCAATTTTGCAACTATCCTTCAATGTGGTCAACAATCTCCTGAAATGGGATCAAGCATGAAGAACAAAATTATTACACCTGAAAGGGTTTCCAAGTCTCAAGAGTCATAATGTATGGGTAGTTGAGAAGCCGATACTCTTTGGAAAGGTAGGACTATGGCCCTAGCCAGCACATGAAATCATTCACTTTATTTGTACAGTACGATTGTCTCATGGCATTAATAATGATGAGGTATATATGATTATTAGGGCAAATATAATATAAAAGGATACTTCTGAATTTTTACTTTGTGAATTTCAGTTTCTGTAACACTCTCACATTTGAAGAGGGTGAGCATCAATCAGTCTACTTCTTGACATACACTACTATATACAGCCCTGGCTAAACCATAAAAGAAAAATGGAGGCTGGGTGTGGTGGCTCACACCTGTAATCCCAGCACTTTGGGAGGCCAAGGCAGGTGAATCACCCGAGATCAGGAGTTCAAGATCAGCCTGGCCAACATGGCAAAACCCCATCTCTACTAAAATACAAAAATTAGCCAAGGCGTGGTGGCGCACACCTATAATAATCCCAGCTATTTGAGAGACTGAGGCATGAGAATCACTTGGACCTTGGAGGCAGAGGTTGCAGTGAGCCAAGATCATACCAATTGACTCCAGCCTGGGAGACAGAGTGAGATTTCCATCTCAAAAAATAAAATAAAAAAAGGCCGGCTGCGGTGGCTCATGCCTGTAATACCAGCACTTTGGGAGGCCAAGGTGCATGGCTCTCTTGAGGTCAGGAATTCAAGATCATCCTGGCCAAACATGGTGAAACTTCATCTCTACTATAAATACAAAATAGGTGTGGTGGCATGCACCCATAATCCCAGCTACTCGGGAGGCCGAGGCAAGAGAATTACTTGAACCCATGAGGTGGAGGTTGCAGTGAGCCAAAATTAGGCCACTGCACTGCAGCCCGGGTGACAGAGCAAGACTCTATCTCAGAAAAAAAAAAAAAGAAAGAAAGATGAAAAGAAGCGTATTATTCAACTATTAGCTTAGAACCTTGCCTCTGAAAGTCCTGCTTGGGACAAGGGGGACTTTTGGTATACCACCAGGGGTTAAAAGCCACTGAATAAACATGGGCCATTTCCTTAGATATCAACCTCCCTCAGATTTTGAAAAAATGTATAATCAAGCTGGGCATGGTGGCTCATGCCTGTAATCCCAGCACTTTGGAAGGCTGAGGTGGGCGGATCATGAGTTCAAGAGATCCAGACCATCCTGGCCAACATGGTGAAACCCCATCTCTACTAAAAATATAAAAATTAGCTGGGTGTGGTGGTGCATGCCTGTAGTCCCAGCTGCTTGGGAGGCTGAGGCAGGAGAATCACTTGAACCTGGGAGGTGGAGGTTGCAGTGAGCTGAGATCACACCACTTCACTCCAGCTTGGTGACAGACCGAGATTCCGTCTCAAAAAAAAAAAAAGAAAAAAAAGTGTAATCATTATATTTTACTAAATATAGGCACATTTGGTATATAACACTATATTTGCATTAAATTTAAGATAAAACATGAAGCTAAAGAAAATTCTGGCTTGGAACCAAGTTGTTAAGGCAACTGTTCACTCTTCGCTGCTATTAACCATACTTTTGTGGAAAAGTTTGAGGTGCAGTGATTTTGATGACTATTCAAGATTGGTATATTAATACCTCTTCTAGTTATGAAGGTGGATGGTGGTGATGGTTACAACATTATGAATGTATTTAATACCACTGAACTGTATACTTGATAATGGTTAACTTGATATGCTTTATGAGTATTTTGCTACAATTTTTAAACTTATGGAAAAAAAACCTCTACTAAAGTTGAATATTATCAACAAATGTAGACTATTTTAAGAGGTTTTTCTTTAACTTGAATATGCATTTCTGAAATGACTACTATATCCTGTATTCAGCTCATGAATCATCTCTTACTGTGCTCATGAAAACTATACTTGATTCCAGGTTTTAAAAATACTCATCATTCTTCTTGTGAAGAAAGACTTGTATTTAACAGTTCTCACTTGTGTGGCTGACAGCATGCCTGCATCAGTCAATACCTGCAACGCTGTCCATTGTCCAGGTTCCTAATCCTGGATGGAATGCACATAGACAAGCCTGTTGGAAAGATAAATAGTATCTCTATGAAACCCCTACCAGAAAATCTTCTAAGAATCCTAAGAAAATAAGGAAGGCAAAAATTTAGCTATTATGCCAGATATGGTGGCTCACACTTACAATCCCAACACTTTGGGAGGCCAAGGCGGGCGGATCAGCCGACGTCAGGAGTTCAAGATCAGCCTGGTCAACATGGTGAAACCCCATCTCTATTAAAAATACAAAACTTAGCCAGGCATGGTGGCTCCTGCCTATAGTCCCAGCTACTCAGGAGGCTGAGGTGGCAGAATTGCTTGAACCCAGGAGACAGAGGTTGCATTAAGCCAAGATCGTGCCATTGCACTCCAGCCTAGGCAACAAGAATGAAACTCTGTCTTAAAAAAAAAAAAAAATAGCTATTAGATTTTTTGCTTTACCAGTAGAAAAAACTTGAGTGGAATCAACAAAAATGCCACAAAATAAGAACTGCTTAAATTATAGTACATCCCTATAATTCATAAGAAAATACTTATTTAGTCATTAAAGTATATAATGAATATTGCTAGGAAAAAATATATATAAACAAACAGGTAGAAAGTTTAATAACAAAGGGTGTTGGGGGTAGTTATTTCTGGTTGATGGGATTATTTTTTCCTACATCCTGCTCATTTGTATTTTCTTTAATATCAATTGCTTATAATAAGAAAATCTAAAGTTTTCTGAAATACTTATTCAACATGAGCTTACCATTCACTTACTAATTCAACAAATATTTTCATTTGTTGAATTAATTCAGACATAATCCTTGCCCTCATGTCTCTTAATTTATGAGAAAAAAAAAAGGCATGATGAAACAATATTGGGAATTTTTTACTCCTGTCTTTCATTCTCATTAATTACCCAGTCATTCCCTCTTGTTGAAGACTCTGGCCTTTTGCTAACAGTATCGGCTTCTGCTGCATTTTCTGCCATCACCTCCGACTTCAGTATCCATATGGAAAACCCACTGAGAAATTATGAACTCTGACTCCATAAAACCACTTCATTCACCAATCCACACCCAAAGCTACGCCCTCAAGCTTCTGATAACTTGCATTCTTGCCTAATTTTGACATCCATTCCTCAACTATTCTCATTTCTTCAAACTACAGTCTCCTCCATGCTTCGTATCTTTTCCTATCCAGCCTGGGTTCTCAGGTGTATCACCCTCTCCTGCTAGCAGCCTTCCTCCCTCGTTAATTTCCTCTCTCATTACCTAGAACATGTATTTTGTACCATCTTACTTCAACTCAAACTTGCTACTTCACCTCTACCCTTATCTCTTTCATGATTCTTTTTTATTTTTTTTTAAGTATATTTTTAAATATTTATGTTTTTGAGACAGAGTGTCACTCTGTCACCCAGACTGGAATGCACTGGCACCATCTCAGCTCACTGCAACCTCTGCCTCCCGGGTTCAAGTGATTCTCCTGCCTCAGCCTCCCATGTAGCTGGGATTACAGGCATCTGCCACCACAGCCAGCTAATTTTTATATTTTTAGTAGAGATGGGGTTTCACCATGTTGGCCAAGCTGCTCTCTCCTGACCTTAGGTGATCCACCCACCTCAGCCTCCCAAAGTGCAGGGATTACAGGCGAGAGCCACCGTGCCCCGCCTTTTTATGACTCCTTTATCAGAAAAAAAATAATCAACTGTGAACTCTCTGTTATACATAAAACTATCTTCATCTGTTCCCTTCTAGTCTCAGAGGAAAAAGTATCCTTCCTCTTTTCCGGGTTAATTCCTTTACCTGCACCCTTATCTCCTACCGGATCTCGCTTTACCTTATCCTTTCTCTTTTTAATTTCTCCTCTCTAATGACTCTGTCCCCATACTTTATAAAAATGTTAACTCTCTTTTCCTATAGATCCCCTCCTCTGTTCTGTAAACTCCTCCCTACAATTATCATCCTTTGTTTTTTTAACAAAAAGTCAAGAGCCTTGAAATAATATAAATTTATAGTAACCTTTCTCTATTTTAACATAACTTTTCAACTCTACACAGAATTCTGCCACCATTGTTTCATTCAAAGTTTTCTGGCAAACATTACTAATGACAGAACTGCCAAATCATTTGATTTTTTTTAAGTTTACTTGGCCTGTTTTTACCTTCTGACACTCCTAACTTCTTTCCTTTTGAAACCTCTCTACCACTGGCTCCTATAACCTTGAGGCTCTGTTGGTGTTACTGCCCCTCTCTCAGCCATTCTTTCTCAGTCGTTTGCTGCTTCCTCTTACTTTGTCCATTTTGGTTCTCATTTCCTCTATGTTTAGTCTCTGTGAGGAACAGCATCCATTTTCCTCATAATCTCAACCAACACCTATTTAGTGATATCCATTCCCAGCCCAAGCCTTTCTCCTAAACCTCAGTTGTGTATACTGAGCTCGTGACTGAACTTCTCTCCTTAGGTATCCCATGGGTGCTTAATCGTTCATATTCAAAATGTCCTCACTGAACTTGTCATCCCCTTCCCCTGTCCCAGTGTTCCATCCCACACCCTTCAACACACACACACATTCTCTCTCTCTCTCTCTCTCTCACTCACTCTCTCAAGCGCTGATCCTCCACTCGTCCCTAACCTAGTTAATGATACCACCGTTGCATTCTACAACCAGGCCAGGGACAAGGGAGTCATTATAGATTTTTCTCTCATCTTCTGTCCTAGCCATCACTGCCCTAGTCCAAAAGCTAATGATTTCCCACCATGACTGTAAAACCACACACAAAAAACTCCATTTATTTAAGTAACAATAATGAGCACTTTTACAACATTCCCCCTAGTATTTCAATTTATGAAATGATGACAGATTACCTTATTAGCAAACCACGAAGGCTATATAGAAACATACCTAGCTTACACTATTTGCAGCATTTAGAAACCTTTATACCCCAGTACTTATTGTTCAGCACATACCAGCTTGTTGCTTATCAGTTCACTTTTGAATAAAGTGAATGTGGCATATTTAAAGAGATCCGTAATAATTAAGTTGCATGTTAAGCAATTTGGTCAATAATGACATATAACAAAATACAATTATTACACCTTGTTAATTCACCAGAACCTCTTTAAAACACACCACCCACACAATGACACACATACCCATATATCAGGAAGTAGAACTGCTATAAAGGAGCTTCCATCCACTCCCATCCTATTGTCATGGATAACAATACACTATCATGGCCCCTTTAGAGTAAAAATAGCGTATCCTTAGGTGAATCAGAGGGACTTTGCCTCTCTAAGTCTTTCCTACTTTGCTCTCTGATGCCTGAAAGATGAAACCTTCTATCCCACAAGATATCAAACTGTAGTTTTCCTGAAGAAGAGAAACAAGTAAACTATTCAATAAGGCTAAATAGATGAAACTCAATCATGCTAATATAATAAAAGACAAACATGGAGTCTTCTTTGGTCAACTGAGAAAGGAGATGAGGAGAGAGGTATATTGTTAAGAGGCCTTCAGAAGCAATGCCTTCCAATCATTACTGATTTTTTTCTTAGTTTTCTTTAATGCACATGTATTTTATAGTTAGGGGAGAAAATGTTCCAAAGCAAGTCTGCAGGTCTAGTGTAAAGGGCAAATAAGATGGGTGCGTTGGCCCATGCCTGTAATCCCAGCACTTTGGGAGGCCAAGGTGGGAGGATCACTTGAGGGTAAGGAGTTTGAGATCTGCCCAGCCAAAATGGTGAAACCCTGTCTCTACTAAAAATACAACAACAACAACAACAAAAAAATTAGCTTGGCATGATGGCTCGAATCTAGCCTGTAATTCTAGCTACTTGGGAGGCTGAGGCACCAGAATTGTTTCAGCTGAGGAGGCGGAGGTTGCAGTGAGCTGAGATCGCACCACTGCACTCCAGCCTGGGTGATAGAGCAAGACTAACTAAAAAAGTTGTAATAATAAGCAAAGAAATTACAAGACCTCTGTTCTCCACGCTACCCATATTTACTATTCATTTGCTAGTGGTTGCATTCCAGTTGCCAAGAGCAAACCCCCAGATTTTAAAAATTATGACTTCAGTTCTGTTCTACTCTTATGACAAGTAAAGAGGAATATGCAGAGACATAAACTAAACTGTGAGTGGAAAGGGGTGGGAGAGGGATGATTAACTCCTGACTGTATTGAAAAAAGCAAGCTGACACTTCTGCCCTAATTAAGCACCTAAATAATTGAGTTCTTTCTTCTTATAAAGTATATTACTTTGTAGAGTATTAAAGTTCCAGGCAGGAATTCTTACCAGTTTTAACCCATGAATTTGATGGACTGAAGTAAAAGCAATTTTTCCGTTTTTCTTTGAAATTATCTCAGGAATTTGCACCCCCTTGTGGTCAAACATAAAATTCTTAGTTTCCAAAAGACCATTTTTTACTATTGGGTTCTTTGTTCAGGCATAGGAACTACAGTTTTATTAGTTGATTTTGTTTTCTCCCATTTTAGCGAATCAAGAAGTTTTCATGAAATAAATAATTTTAGTTTCTTAAATAAGACTTTAAACACACTTGGATTTAAGTCTTCTAAAGGTGACTTCCACATAAACCTCAGTCTCTGGAAAAGAGAGATAATAATTGCACCCACTTCTTGAGTTACATGAGAATTCAATGGAAAAATGCATGTACATGCTTAGCCCAGTGCTTGACACATATTAGGTCCTCAATAAATGTTATTTATCATCATCACTTTAGAATTCTCGACAGATTATATAAAGAAGGGGACTAAGATAAAAAATTCTACAGTGAGGAAAGTGTTACTTACCTATTTGTAAGTTCTAGTACAATTTTACAAATGTCTCCCAAATATACCACTTACCCAGACTCCCTCAGCTGATTATCCCCACAGGTACATCGTGTGTGTGTGTGTGTGTGTGTGTGTGTGTGTGTGTGTGTATTTATTTATTTTTTCGATATGGAGTCTTGCTCTGTAACCCAGGCTGGACTGCAGTGGTGCGATCTTGGCTCACTGCAACCTCCGCCTCCCCGATTCAAGCAATTCTCCTACCTCAGCCTCCCAGGTAGCTGGGATTACAGGCACCAGTCACCATGCCCAGCTAATTTTTCTATTTTTTTTTTAGTAAAGATGGGGTTTCACCATGTTGGCCAGGCTGGTCTTGAACTCCAGACCTCGTGATCCACCCACCTCATCCTCCCAAAGTGCTGGGATTACAGGCATGAGCCACCGCGCCCGGCCAATACATTATATTTTTAAAGTACAAGTAATATGTGGTTATCTCTGGATGCTAGAAATTTGGATGATTTTTACTTTATGTATTTTAGATGGACCTGGGTTTTTTAACTTCAATCAGAAAACAATAAAACAATTTTATTTCCATATATTATTCTTATGAGATGATAAAATAAATTAACATCCTTATTTGCCTAACAGGGATCATTATTCATATTTGGGGAAAAAAAATAACTTGTCAGTCTGATTTACCATTTTAAGGGGCTCTTGAATAAGAATGCTAACCCCTAATGATGCTAACCGTAGTTTGATTTTTTTTTTTTTTTTGAGATGAAGTCTCCCTCTGTCACCCAGGCTGGAGTGCAGTGGTGCGATCTCAGCTCACTGCAACCTCCACCTCCCGGGATCAAGCGATTCTCCTGCCTCAGCCTCCCGAGTAGCTGGGATTACAGGCACATGACACCATGCCCAGTTAATTTTTGTATTTTTAGTAGAGACGGAGTTTCACCATGTTGGTCAGGCTGATCTTGAACCCCTGACCCATGATCTGCCCACCTGGGACTCCCAAAGTGCTGGGATTATAGGCGTGAGCCACGGCGCCAGGACTAGTTTGATTTTTAAAACAACTATTAAGCCAGTTTAAAAGATCAGTGTTAATGACTGACTCACAATAACAAACATTTACTAATATGCCAAGCACTGCTGAAATTCCTTTAATATGTTAGCTCATTTACATACTTAAAACAACCCAATGAAGTATTAATAGTACTTGTTTTACAAAAGGTCCAACAGATGATTTACCCAATAAGGCCACACAGCTAGTACGTAGTGGAGCTGGGATTCAAACCCAGGCAGTTTGGTTCCAGAGTCAGCCCACTTAAGTAGTGCACAAAAGTACCAGAGATTAGGTAGTGTATTTATGCTACTCTGCCACGTCACTTCTTACTGATCTCAAAATTGCTAAAATCCATTTCTTTTCCAATGCACCTCAATAAAGCACACCATGTCCCCTTCTCCCACTTCGTTACTTAGTACTTCGGGCACTTTCATATCTACAGTCTTATTTAACATTCACAATGAAGGCTTTAAAATATTTACAACTTTATTATTAACTGTCCTATCGGAGTGCCCATTTGTTTGAAGGTAGACAGGTTTGCCTAGATATTGTGCTTCTACTTACCAGTTATAAGACTTTGGGGCAGATTTCTTAATCTGAGCCTCAGAGGTCCTTATCTGTAAAGTGAAGATAATAACTACTTCATAAGGCTGTTGTGAGCAATAAATAGGATTAATCGGTAAATCATTTATTTAGCATAGTGCCCAGCACACAGTACACAAGTCAATACGTGATAGCTGTCAGTTTACCAATGCGTAGCGCAACAGAAACTCCTCTTTGCTGGATTCAGTTCACTTACCACGCCATAAAAAAAAAAAAAAAAAAAAAAAAATCACCCTAAGTGACACACAAAAACTGCCCATTCCTATCCCAGGAAGTTTAAGGACAAGTAAGACGGTAAGAGAAACTGGATTCAATGAAAGCGCCTTCGCAACAGGCAGCTTAGGACAGGGAAGAAGGGCTTCAGCAAACTTAACTTTAGGCAGTGGCACGCGCGCGAGCGTCCACACACACACAC
Source organism: Saimiri boliviensis (assembly GCF_048565385.1). Taxonomy (NCBI): domain Eukaryota; kingdom Metazoa; phylum Chordata; class Mammalia; order Primates; family Cebidae; genus Saimiri; species Saimiri boliviensis. Next base: position 59,826,237 of record NC_133464.1, read on the forward strand.
ACACACACACACGTACGTTGATAAGGCGGGAGACCACGCCTCCTCTGTGGGCTCAGATTGGATCGTACGGCGTGGTAGAGAACCCCAGGGCTGCTGAATCTGACATGTGGACTCATCCACTTCCGTGCTACCTGTGCTGTCTTCGGCAAATTACTTAACGTCTCTGAGCCTAGGTTTCGTTGTCTTCAAAACGAGAACAGTAATAGTTCCTACCTGGTAAAGTTGTTCCGAGACATAAGTGCGGTAACACCTGTTAAGCGCTGGCGGGGCCGTTTTAAATGCACGTGTATCCATACATAAAGGTCTCATTGACACATTCCGTTGTTTGAAGCTTAGAAACCGGCTGTAAGATGTTTTTCTTTTTCCCTAAGCTGGACCCGTATTTGTTTACCTCCAACATAGACTTAATGCCTGCGGACTGATAGCTATCTGTGGACCCTCGGCCCCACAGCCTCTTCGTTCTCTCAACCTCCACGGCTTTGCAAAAGCGCTACACGCACGCGCAAAAAAAGAAGCAGGAGGACTGCGACCGAGGAAGCGAAGGCAGAGCCGCGCACAACGATGATTCTGCGCATGTGCCTGGCGGGAGGCGGCGAGGGTTGGAGTTTGCGCTTGCGCAAAAATGTCGGGAAAGCGGGAGAAGAGGGGTTAAGAGGCGGTATTGACAGCTGTGGAGGCAGCCCGCGTTCCCGGCATGCCCCGGGGCGGCGGGGTTGGCTCTAACGAATTTGAATGAGGAGCTTCAGCGCTTTCGGCGCCATTTTCGAGTGATGCCTGATCTCATCAATCTAGCGGGAGAGACAGGCTAACCTGTCCGAGTATAGCGCCACTAGGACTGCGCCGGAAAAATTACTTTAAAAATCGCCAAAAATTACTTGGAGCAAAGGGCAGTCGGCGGAGCTTCGCCAAGATTGGCGCAGTCGGTAAGTGCCTGAAGAAGTAGCAGAGCAGGACTCGGGAGGTGGCAGTGGTGGGACCCGCGAGCAGTCGGGGGGTGCAGGGAGTGGGCGCTGGGTCGGCTCTCAATTGCCAAAAATCTGAGGAAATAGGGTTAGGGGTCACTTGGGCATCTGCGAGTGGGCGGCAGCGGGCGGAATGTGGCGGGAGCGCAGAGAGACGGGGCTGTGGGGGGAGGGGAACTGCAGTTTGAGCGGGACGCGGACGGGCTGCGGCTGAGCAGCCGCCGCCCAGCGGATCTGTCAGCGAGACCCCCAGCCCTGGGCCGGAGCCGGGAGGATGCGCGGCGGTGTCTCCGCAGGCGGCCGCTCCTTGACAGGAGGACTGGACGCGCTCCCCTCCCCCTTTTCCGAACCGGGCCGCCTTTTCTCGCCGTTTTCCCGACCCGGTGATGGCCGTCATTTCTTGACAAGAAACTTAAGATCGGCAAAATTCAGGACCCGGAGTCATGGGTCCCTCCGGTCGGTGGTGGCGACAGTTCCCTCCGACACCGCCCGGTACCCATGTATCTATATTTTCTTTTGACGCTGAAGCGTGAGGTGCCCCAGGAATGAGAGTTTCCCAAGCCCGGGCCGCCCTCCCCCGGCGCGCCGGGTTCCCGTGAGGTCTCTAGGTATGTAGGACTGGCCGCGGCTCGCGCTTCCAGGACGGGGCAGGGGCAGGCTCTGGAGGCTGTAGCCCGCTCTTGGGAGAGATGCTGGACTTGAGCTGCTTTCTGAGGACTTTTGTCATTTGACTTGCGGCGTAGTCCTTTCTCAAGGGGGAGGGGAGTTCACGGGTGAGATGAAAGATGGGGCTTCGAGCTAGCGATTTCCTTGTCCTGGCTATTTCCTTCTCTTCGCACTTTTCTTAGAAGACTTTTTTTTTTCCCCTCCGGTGTTTGAAACATGTAGCAAGGAAGAAAAGCAATCTACGAAACTATTAGTGTTTTCCTCCCACAAAACTCTTTACCCGGACAACTTAACGGTAATTTCGGGATCCCCACCTTTTCTTGGGAACTCTTGACGCTGAGGAGGAGGGACGAGTTATTTATCTTTCCCTTCGGTGATTTTTTTTCTCCCCCTTAGCTGGTGCTTTCTATCAATTCCTACTCTGCAGTTTTTGAATGATGTGAGCCAGTGACGGTATTAACTTTAGGTAATACTTTTATGGCCTTTGTAAAAATCCCGCGTTAAGGATGTATTAGATCTTGAGTTCTTTTCCGCGCTGGAGGCACCACTAGATTAACCCTTTGCCGGCGTACTGCGTGTGGGGTGCACGGCTCTGGGTTGCAAGTATTCCGGAGATGCTTTTTGCAGCAGCTGCTGTGTTCAATTGTTTGCAAAGAGGAATAAGGCTTCCTGCGAACTGCAGTGACACGCTTCTTTAGCACTACCTACCTACAGTTTTTCCCCCTGGAATTGATATAACGATTGATTTATATCTTATATTTCTATGAAGACTGGGGGACCCGCCCTCGCTTAGAATGTTTCTCGGAGGAGAACAGAAGAGTGCAATGTGATGTTTTTCAAATTGTGTCTAACGGAGCTCCCAAAACACTGGACTTGTTACCTCCTGATTGGCTGGAAGGAAGCGGGCCTGGGGGGTTTTGAATGTTGAACGCTGGATTATAATTCTCGACTTTCCGAAAAATTGTACTTTTAGCCAGAGAACCACAGAAATGGCTACGAAACATTAGGACGAGAGTTTAGGGGAAAAGTTGGTTTTTAATACTTTTGTTTTTCTCCCTGAAAGGACTTTCGTGTGGTTCTGAAATGCATATTAAAAGTAAAACTGAAGAGGCTGTTTACGCAAAATTAAGTCTCTGTTGGTTGAAATTACAAGACTTACATACTTGTCACTGTTCTTTATTGGTTAAAAACGGAGTGAAAAATTTAGTTTTTTTCCTTTGATGTGAGTTTTTCACCTTAAACTGCATGTATTTGTTGGATGCACATTACGAGACAGTTGTTTCTTTTATTTTGATGGAAAGAAACTTCAATTTTCTTAATGTTCATCAATGATCTTTTTCACATTTTCCATAAAAATTGAACATCTTATTTAAAAAAATTTCACATCGAATGAAAATGTACAGATTTTGCTAAGTCAGTAACTGCAGTGAACTAAAACTTTAATTTGCAAGACATTTATGTTTCTTAGACAACAGGTAAGCACAGGTGCGTATATATTATTTCGCTCCTTTGATAATAAATTCACTGTGAAGAAATATATTGTATACAACAGTGTGGGTGTGCTGTTTTTTATATGGTTGATTTTCAGTTGATTTTTGTTCAGTGTTGCTTGAGACAGCCGTCAGTGTATTTCTATTTATTACCAAGCTTGTCATTCCATTTAATTGCATCTTGATAAAAGGCAGGTGTGGTTTTCAAAGAAAAGTGGTAAACTCACTGATAACCACCTGTAGATGCTTTAAGAAAGAAGTATTTTAATTTAATAGAAGTTTTTTTTTTATGAAAAGTAGTTGAAATTTTGAAGCTTATAATGTATGTTCACATTAAGTCCTATATGCATTGTTAGAAAATATTCAAATAAAAAATCTTACAGCTTTTATAAATCTCTGTATGGCTGTAAATATAATTTATATTAGTAAGTGGAATAGCTGAGTTTATAATTCATACTATTTTGTGTTGTCATCATAACAAGAATTGTGATAACAGAACCCATTTTCATTACCTTTGTTCAAAGCTATTTATTTTGGGTCATCTCATGAAAATTTCATAAAAGGTGCTAATTATCTTCTCAATAAAATTTGACTTAATGAAATTGTAGGAGATTTCATTTCTATTTTAAATGTAATTAAACCTAAAGTACCTGAACTAGTGGGTTTTGCTTTTTACTGAAAGATTTTGTTTTGAGTTTTGCATTTCCATTCAAATTATGCGAGTTTAGGGGAGAGTTGGGGTAAGCTTTAAATTTAACCACACATTTTTAGCACTTTGGTTTATGGGATTTTTTGTTTAGCGAGTGATGAGTAAAGGATTGTTTTGTTTAATAAGTCGTTTTTAAAAGGAGTGATTCCTTTATTTAAAATACATCACTTCAAACTTGAGAACACACTAGCACCTAAATAAAATCCACATCATTCAAAATATTTTCACTTTTATGTGACGCTTCCTAAGAGGAAGATACCGGTTTTAGACTTGTGTGCATATAGATACAAGTTCCAACCAATTTGTATTTTTTAATGTTTATGTGCACTTATCCATATTTCTCTGTAGAAATTGACAGTTGTAATTTATTTTGTGTTACAAGGATTAATAAAGTCATTTCTTACCATAGGAAAGCAACTGCAGGGTGTAGTGTTGCTACAATAGGTCACCTCTTTTAAAGCCTTGTTTACATATTGTGGGGGAAAGGGGACTAGAGAAGGTATCAGTCTTCCTGGTAACATTGATTTTCATTTGTTTGCCCCGATGCTATTTTTAAAAATTCAAATAAAAGTGCAGTTTCAAGGTATCAGTCTTCCTGGTAGCATTGATTTTCATTTGTTTGCCCCCACACTATTTTTAAATATTAAAGTAAAAATGTAATTTCAGACTTTTAAAAACTACTGTTAACTTATTTGTATACATTTACAAAATGTAGCCTCGGGTGTTTGTATGTAACACTGCATATTTTTTCCAATCAGATTAATATCAGTTTTAATGTTTAGCAACAACTATAGCTAAGGCTAAAAAATTTCAAGTAGCTTTCATATTCTGGATCCCTAGTTTCATCATGCTTTATGTACTACATTTTTGTTTTTTTTTGTTTTGTGGAGACTCGTGTGTATTTTTGTTTGTTTATTGGTAGGCAGTAACTATTTAGAATGTCATAGAATACTTAAAGCCAGAAATATGGGTCAGTTGATTTGGTTTACAAAATGAAAAAAATTCCCAGGGACTATATTAGGTAATTCTTATATATGACACATTAGTTTTCTTCAAAAGAAGATGATAAATTTATAGTTTTGAAAAATTATTTTATAAAAATTTTTCTTATTTTAAAATATTGCCTAAAATTGGCTCTTTTCTTTCTTTTATCTAATGAAGCTTAAAAATTCACATATTAATTTCCTTTTATCCTCTTTTTAGAAGATACAGATTTTTGGTCTAAAAACTAGAAAACACATCTAAGAAAAAAAGTCATACTTACAGTTTTGTGGGGGTTTTTGGTTTGGTTTTGTTTTTAATTCAGCAAACTTTGAAACACTGTATGCCAGGAAACTAATTTTGGCACATAATTAGAGCTCAGACTCAAACTATGACTTGCTGAAATTTTGTAGCCCCAAATCTCATAAGACCAAAGGAAATCAGTAATAAAATACCTCTTTATTTCAAATAAGCGTTGAAAATGAGATTAAGCATTCAATTTTTAGAAGTCACAGTATTAGAACTTTAACGTCGTGATTGTCTTAAGAGTAACAAGATTGATTTTTAGAATATCACATTACTGTTTGTGTGTTTGTTTATCTCATTATTTGCAACTACAAATGATTGTAGATCCTTCAAATAAATATTACTTTCTGGTAGGGAACTGAATTTTATTTATTTATTTATTTATTTATTTTTTGCCTGGGTTGGTTTTTTGTTTTTGTTTTTGCCTGTATCAGAGATGCTTTAAAGCCTCTACCTTTTAGAAAGACAAGTTTTAAATATTGGAATTGATATTAAATATATATTTGAATTTTATTAATATTTCTTATCAAAGTATAAAAAGGTTATTATGCTTTGGTTTAATTCTGCCTTATCTCACTAAAGAAAATTTGTACTGAAATAACTTGTAGTGGTTTCTAAGAATAATAGTAAGCTGTATTTTGTAACATTTTAGATTTGAGTTTTACTATTGGGAGGTTTTTTTAATGCTGTCTTTTTTTATCATACACATTGATTTATTATTTTATGTCCAAACCTCTTTTGCTTCTTATTGCTTGTTATTTTCATCTCCCTACTATTTAAAAACTTAACATTTGACATGTAGTACATTTTGTTTTCTACTGTTTCCTTCTATGATTTTTAAACTTAAGATACCTTAATTTTCAGAGTGCTCAAATATAGAAAACTGTCTATTTTGAGGAAGTCACTGTATAAATGATTGTAATTTTTTGAAATGTCATGGTATTTGCATTGGTGTTTATGAGTTATGGATGATTGTGTGAGTTTTAATATACAATTAAATATTTGGCAACAGAGGAATAAAGGGTTTTTTTAGTTTTTATTCTCTCATTTTCCTAAACTATTAAATAAAAGTGGAAAATTTATTCAGAGCATTATGATTTACTTATAGTACATGATACACCTTTGGTAATTTTTTTATATAATCGATTGCTATTGAATCATTATAATTCAGAAAGGTGAAGCAAATGAAAAAAAAAAAACACGTATGTTCAGTTACATCTCACCACTACTTAGAAACATTAAAAAACCATTTGGTCCAGTAGTGGTTCGTTTATTATTTATAAATATGTTATTGTTAAAAAAAAATAAGCTCCACATTTTGGTCTGTCAGAATTGTAATGTATTAAAATGTTTGGAAATGTAGATATTTTTTCACTTAGGCTTGGCAATATACTAAAGTTGAAAATATTGATAAATTCTTAGCTGGGCATGGTGGCAGGCGCCTGTAATCCCAGCTCCTCTGGAGGCTGAGGCAGGAGAATCACTTGAACCCTGGAGGCAGAGGTTGCAGCAAGCCAAGAACGTGCCATCGTGCTCCAGCCTGGGCGACAAGAGCAAAACTTTGTCTCAAAAAAAAAAAAGAAAGAAAAAAATAATGGCAAATTCTGTCATTAAAACCTTTGGAGAGAAAGTTAAATTTTGTCCCTGTCCCTTCAGTAACTTTTTAAACTCTGTGAATTTTAGAAGTACAAATTATATTTCTGATATTTTCCTTATGAATCTGTCTTGTACTAATTAGTCCTCTAACAGCTACCCGCATACACACTCATCCATACCACTTTAAACATGAATGCCCTAAAGAGAAATGAAAGCAGAAACATATTAATCTGATTTTTTTGAAGATGCTTTAGATGATAAAATATATCACAGGTGTTTCTAATCAAGTTATTTCTGTTTTAAAAACATTTTCAAGTTAGAATTTCTCTGAACATAGGCAAGATTGGGGTCATTTTGAAGACCATACCTCTGTGTTCAGGGATCAACTGTGGAACTGCAGGAGATGGAAATCTGTTGAGTGTCTTCATGCTAAAATACATGACATTTTTATTACAGGTTTTGACCTGTAGGAGAGAACCAATTCTGGAGAACAACCTCACTTCTTTGATTGAATACTCACATAATGCATTGGAACATGACACAAGATTAAGGTATACTAATGAATTTTAAAACCATATAATGTTATGTCTTTGCAATATAATCAGACTAGACAATTTAAAAAGCTGAAACCTATGAACTAAAATCAAATAATTACTAATAAACAGAAATCATCATGTGAAGTGGCCATAGCTGAGCTGTCTTGCTTATTAAAACTCCAGATTTTTTTTATGCAGTTGATCTTCTCATCATCCTAAGGTCCAACTTCAGCTGAATGTATTTATTCCAAAAATAAGTATATGTAGTAGTTTTTATTTTCTTAAGGTTGTTGATGCAGTGTACTCAGTAAAATTATGAACTTTTCATCTTATAAAATGGAGCGTTTACATCAAATGGAATTTGGTGCTTGGCTCTTTGACAGGTGGTAGAGTAGTAGATAGAGCCTGCAAAATTAGGTCAGATTGATGAGAATATTTTAAGCAAATTTAAAGTATTCCAAGTACTATCCTAACCAAAAGTGGCAATGTGGTTGAAACCGAAAAACCCACTTTCTTAAGCAGAAATTACTAGTGTCTTACTCAGATACGCTGAGTAAAATATTTAAGTTGTTAATATCAAAAGTTGCAGACTCTAAAAATAAAATTGTAGAATCCCTAAACCTTCAGTGATTTTTATAGTTTTAGTTGAAAATTTCAGATAGTGTTTAACTAATACAACTTTTGTTTTCTAAATGGTAATCTGGTATAGTGAAAATGAACTTACTGAACAGTATTACTAAGTATTATTTGGTTAATTCTTTCATAATAAAGTATTAATCTTATGTATACATATATTTGTGTCCATTTATTTAGAAACTATTTGCTAAAGTAAGGTTTAGTAACAGTACAATTAAAAAAAATTTTTTTTTACCTAAAAAATATTTATATACTTTGAGGAAATGTCAAAGGTTTGTTTTTATGATAAAATTTTTTAGTCTTAAGAATGAAGTATATTGTCATGATCATAGAACTGCTTTTAACTTCCAACAATGTAAAATTTTTAAAGATGAATTCTGAGATGTGTTTAAGAGTCAATGTTGAAATACACAGCAAAATACTAAAAACTGAAATTTGATATTTCTATATTGTTGTATATTAGGTAGATAATCCAAGAATGAATCTATTAATAGTTGACGTTTAAATAAAATGGAAAGATGTTTAGAAATCAGAGTTTAATATAAGGATGAAGTTTACTCTTATATTGGTGTCATACTGTAAGGTGGTTGAAATAAATATAAGGTATAGAATATCTTCATGTGTTTGAGATTTTTATGAAAAAGCAGCTTAGTTTGAATAGTATGAAAATAAATACAGTTTTTCCCTCACTGACTTAAAAGTATTTCTCAGGTTAGAGAACATTAAGATGAAAAGTGGAAAATATGGTTACCTTAGTGTCTGGGAAAAAAATCCAGGTTCAATTTATCACTTACATTGCAGGTATCTTTAGAAACAGCCTTAATGAGTTAAATGGGAAAAGAGAGGCAGAATTTGATTTTATATTGTAGATAAGATATAAATCCACAGAGTTGTTCCTAATTTAGAGAGTTTATGATTTGTGATCTTTGAAGATAGCAAAATTTACTTATATTTAGCATCATATAGTTGTTCTCCCTATAGTTATATACTGGGTTATAAACTATTAATGTAGCTTAGTAAATAATTTGGTATCTAAAAGAATCAGTACAAATATTAACAGTTAACTTGTATTTGATCATTTCTTACAGGGTGAGAAACTTTAACCTAATTAGGAGTATGTGTTATTTTAGGAGGCCAATTAGCAAAGGCTTCAACTGCTATGTGTGATTGGCTCTTTTTTAACTACCCCTTGAAGGGGGCAGTTAAAAGACATTTTGTAAAGATTTTGACTGTTTTAAATTTGCAGACCTGATTATCTAAATCTAAACCTTGATATGTGGTTAATTATGTCAGAATTTGGGGAAAGAGATTTATTATGTTAATTTTTATCTTTCTTTCAGTGATTTGTATCTAATTTCTTTAGTATGTATGTTTTTGGCTAAATGTATAATCAAGGTTAAATAACATTCACTTTTGGGAAGAATTCTTAGCTGTCCCTAAAATACAGTTATATCATCACTGTTCCTGTCTTACTGAAATAGTTTTTTTTTGAGGATAGAATATTTGAATAAACTAGAATACAGATAACATATCTACTTAAGAAGGAAGTTAAAATTATTTATTATTTGTCAGAGATGTATAATGCTAGTTTATAAGGATATGTATGTTACATTTTAGGCAGTTTGACAGCCATGACAATTTTATTTAATAGAGGTTTTATATATTGCTGAGTATTTGTTAAAGAATAGATACAGTTTACTTTTTAAATAAAAGTTTTAAAATATTTATTTGAAGTAATTTTGTATCTGTGCATTTTATGTGTTTTTTCTTAAACTAGCAAATAACATCCTTAACCTATTTTAGTTATCTTTCTTCAAATAAGACTTAATGTATTAGAATTATATTTTCTGATAAGCATTTTTCAAAGGGTAAGCATTTTTCAAAGCATTTTTCAGAGGGTTCTAAATTTATATTAAATATGTTTTGAAGTGAAATTTCTGTTCACAGCACCACAAACCACGGTTTTGATACTTCATTAACATATATTATTTGACTTAGTTTTACTTTCCTATTTTCATGGTTAGAGTCTTGGAAGAGAAACATGAAGCATGTTTCACATGTGGCTGCTGAGACTGATTAATCCCAGTGGTTAGTACTTTATTAATCCACTTCCTTTTCCAAGTGTCTGAATTTTTAAAAATCTTTCATTAGGATTTGCTGTTAGTCTTTTTTATCGCTTTCATATTAAATATATTTAAAGTGCCTTGTTATCCTCTGATCTTCAAAATTATTTCATTACTATTAACATTATTTGTCCCTCATGGAGCTGCTAAGCAGAAAAATTACTTTTTCAATTTTGATAAAAAATAGAAGATTGGGGTTTGGTTTTGATTTTGTAGAAAATATGATCTAAATTAAAAATGTTGCTACTGTTTTATACTTTTATTTTAAAATGTCTCAAACTTAGCCTTCTTGATTAGGTATCATTATTTAAGTTTACCAGCCAGTTTTAGCCTATGTGGGTTTTTCTTTTTAATAGTTTATAGATGTCCAAATTTTTCTGACTTTTTATATTTTTCAGAATCACAAATTGCTTCAGGTTCTAAAAGATGAGTTGCATTTAGATTTAAAGCTGTAAGTCTATAAATAGCATCACATTACATTTAAAGGTAATTGAACAATGAATAGTTCTATTTGTTACTAATCAATTAATACTATATACTTACCAAGTTTTTAACTTTGTATTCCATATTTAAAACAGGTAAATTGCATGTGGAAGTGTTTTTAATGGGATTTATGAAAAAACATTATGAACTAAAATATTGTTTCTTTGCTAATATTGTCTAAAGTCAAACTTACTGTGATTAGATTTGGGGTACTTGGGAGCCAGAGGCATTTTGTAAGCAAAATAAAGTGTCATTTCTTGGTTGGAGTTTGACATTTTCTTACTTTCCAGGAGAATAGGTAGAGAAGATACTCTTTATAAATTTACCCCAACATTGGTTAAAACTCTTCAGAGAATTTTGATAATTAAGCAGCTAAATCTAAACTTTACAAGCTAAAGATTATTGTATATATCATTAATTTTTCCTTGCATATATTTTAGGTTCCCTTTCTAATCAAAACACCGATTTTGTCTTTTTTTTCTCTCTCCACGCCACTTTTTTTTTTTTTTTTAATTCTTTTAAAATTAATTTTACCATGTAGTGATAGCAGACCTGGTAGGTAGGTAGATCTCTGAACCATTTTTTCTCTGCATGTCAGTTGCATATTCTTTTCTCAGCTTACTGTTTTAAGAAGCAGCAGCAGCAGCAAATAAACAAGTTATCACCACAGCCCTTGTTCTTACCCCTTACAGCTGGGAGCAGAGGCTGGGAGATCCATGCTGCTTGTCAGCTGTTGTGCAGAATAGCATCAATATGCAATAATGGTAGCCAAAGGAGCCTGCGCCCATTCGTTTTTACAAACCTAGGTGGGAAGATCCCCACTGTCACTGTACCACATACACAGTATAGAGAATACATTCTTTGGCAGAAAGGCTGCAGCATAAAGAGAACAGTAGTTGCTTGTAGTTCTTGGACTCTATAATTTTTTACTATTTACTCTATGGCTTTAGTTCATTTAATTTTTATTCATTTAATTCCATCTGTTAGAATGGAAAACTGTCTTGCTTCTGGAGGTATATATGGTATGTTTCATGTAGATATGGTATGTTTCATGGTTTCACTTTTAAGCTGGTAGACTGAAAAAGATTAATAATTAGTTGCTGATATCACAAGTTAGATAATATGTTGAGGATAGAAAGAAAACAGTAGTGTTTCTTCACTTATGGACCATATTATCTTTGTTTTATAAAAGCCCAGTCTAACAAGGCTGAATTCTTCTTGATTGCACTATAATAGAAGAAAACAACATTCTATGTTAACTTGGTGTTATCTAAAAGCAAGCCACAGATGAAAACTTATGTCTGTTTTTTCTTACTACTGTTTACTTTTTCTATATAACATTTCTCATTGAAATATCTTTTATCTGAAAATTTAGATTATTTTAAATCTTTTGGAAACAGGACTTTGTAATTTCAAATAATATAGAAGAATGTTTTTATTTTTATAATTTAAATTTGCACAGATTTGTATGACCTAAATACTCATTTTTTTCTCTGTTTTACATCCAATTTCAATAGGTTAGAGATACAGGGAAGTTTAACTATTGAATTTCTACAAGTGTTCTGAATTTATTTGTAGAATTCTTGGTGGGAAACTAATGACTTTTTTTTTTTTTTTTTTTTTTTTGATGTATAAAGCCAAATTGCAAGTTTGACATTTGCAATAGCATTCTATTTAAAATATAATTATAGTTGCTTTCTGGTAATCTTCATTAAAATCACTCCTGATCACTCTAAATATTTTCCTGTGCCAGTCATAGTAAATTCAGAATATTAGTTCCCTGGTAATATTGTTTTTAAAAGCTTTATCATAGTATGTGCTTAGTTATCTGAAAAAATAAATGAGCCCACAATCTTTTCTGGCATTTTGAAGTCAAGCATATTCAGCCATAAATTGAGGTTACTTTTGTTGTTGTTGACTAATGCTAGAGGTTTTTAAAAATATATGTTTATGTAATTTAACAGATAACATATTAATTACTGTTACTTCCCCTAACTAAAACATGAGTTATATAATCCTTTCTGTTGAAAACACTTCATTTTTTAATCATTACTTACTGCTTACTGCCTGCGAACCACCTGTATGAGAATAACCTAGAATTTAAAAAATAAAAACATTTTTCCAGACCTGGAACTTGCACTTTTTACAAGCTCTAAGAGATTTTTCTTAGGAGCACCACATGTGTGACAAGCACTTCCCAAAATGAACTTGGGGGAAGGATTGTTCATACCAACAAACTGTCTTCTTTTCCTGCATCCTTTTTTCCCTCTTTGGTCATCTTGGATTTAAGCTCAATATTTAATTAGGAATCTTATCATTTCTATTACAATAGTTCTAGATTAAGTTCTTGAATCTTAAATTCAGCTGATTAAAAAAATAGATTAAGTCTTGGTATTTCCTCAATCATATGAGGATAATCGGTGTTATCAAAGCTTTATTTTCATGTAAGTACCTTGGGCCAAATTTCAGTCTGTACTCTTTGGAACATTTAGTATACCTATGTGAAACCAATATTTGATGAAAAACAAAAGGAATTGATCACTTATGAATTTTTAAATTTTGATATAGATAGTAGCCATTTTTAAAAAATATGCTTCCAAATGTTGGAGGAAACATAAAATGGGGAACTTTTCCTATGCTGCTTGTGGAAACATTTAGCAATATCCTTGTAAAGTTGAAGATACAATAGGCTTGAATGCAACAATTTAATTCCTAGATGCTCTAGATAAACTCAGATGTAGAAAATAGTCTTTGTTATTTTTAATAGGAAAAAAATATAAATGTTAAGTAACAGGAGAGTGGCAAGTTGTGACATAGTCATGTGATGAACTGTATAGCTATTAAATGAGAGCTGTGTTTATCATCATGAGTGCATAACCTACTTCAGCAAACAAAAATGAGTTGCATAAAGGTTATATAGAGAATAACATGTGAAATATGTATATTATACCATTTATCTAAAGCTTAAAAGCAATGATAAGGTTTAAATTCTTGAATTGGTAATAATACTGTAAAAACATAGGAAATAAATATCAATTTCAAGATTGTGATTGCATCTTTGGTAAGTGGAATGGAATCAGGGTATAGCTCACAGGAACATCATCTGTATATGAAATCAATTTTCATAAAAAACAAAGTAAGCATGGCATACTATTAGATTTTATTAGAGCTGGATTGGGGTCCAGAGATAGGATGTAGAGGTTCATTTTGGTATTCCTATGATTTTTCTATGGATTTTGAAGCAAATGATTTTGAAATTTTTAAAAACATGCTGTTCCTTTTTATAAAGATTAGTCTACAATAAAATGTATACTTCTAGTGCTCCATTAAGAACATGGATGGGTTTATCAATTCTTTCTATTCTATGTCTTGTAGAAAATGCTTAACTATTAGTTGATGTAAGAACTACAATTTAGAATCATGACCCATAGAAACTAAACATCCTAACCAACTCAAATTACTAGCATATCTAAAAATATGTCATATGTTCCTGCCTTTGTGTACTTGAAATTGTGTAATATACAATACATGGATTATAGATTATACAATTGTATGTGTGTGAGAAAGATTAATCAGTCTTGAGTTATGATCTTGAATTTAGCTTAAAATAACTGCAATTATGTGGTATTGTTTAGAAGCTCATTGGGCTCCAAGTTAGAGTTTTAGCTACATTTAAATTTTTAGCTTAAACTTCAAGAGGACAATAGTAATAGAAAAGCGAATTTTAAAAGCCAGTGATAAGGAGGATGTAATGGTATGCAGGCTTGTAATTCCAGCTACCTGGGAGGCTGAGGCAGTAGGATAGCTTGAGCCTAAGAGTTTGGGCTGCAGTGAGTTATGATCACACCGTTGCACTCCAGCCTGGATAATAGAGCAAGACCCCATCTCTTAACAACAACAACAAAATAACAAGAATGCTGCACTGGGCGGAAACAGAAATGCTGCTGAGTGTTTATAATCTGTGATTGTTCTGTGCTGCATAAGGATCAGAATACAGTGGTGGCAATCTCAGTTGAAATGTTTTAACTTACCTAATGTGATCACATTTTTAAAGTCTTCCCTCTTTTTCCTAGGCTTAATAATGATAGAATGAAGACCATAATAAGAGACCTCTACTTAGTCAGCAATTCTTACCTTGTAAGTATTAACTCTGAATCTCCCAATCATTGTTATAAAAGTTACTGTTTGGTGTCATGTTCTGGTTTATTTCTGATTTTTTTTTTCCTGTTTATCCTAGTATGGTAACTTTCTAACCTCCCCTAACCCTCTACATGTTGAGATTTGATGTTAATTAATAGTTTAAAGCAAGAATAATGCCATTGTCTTGGTAAGTTATTTAGGGAGGTATTTTATAGCCTGGCCCTGTCATCTCCAAGTCTGAGAATCACAATTTTGAGCCCTTTTTCTTCAAAGGAATTAACAATTAACTCTCTTTTTTACTACCATCATTATACAGGTTTATTGATCTTATGGTTTTATAAATTGAGAGTTTTCTCTCCACTCGAGAAACGATTTTTTTAAAATTGTTTTTAATTTCAGTAGGTTACACTTGAGACTTTGTAAAGAGCTTAACATTTAGCTGTTAAAACTTGAAGAGGTTGGAGAAACATGAAGGCAGTCCTTTTTCCTTCCGTTTTTAAAATTTTCATTTATTCAGTACATATTTATTGAGCATCTGCCATGTTCCTAGTACTTTTCTAGGAGGTGAAGATATAGCAGTGAACAAAACTGATAAACAAGTAAGTACATAATTTAAAGCATTTCTGACATGGATTCAAAGTCAGAGGTTTTGGATAGGGGCCAGGACCCTGCAACTTTAGCAGACTCTCCCTGAGAAGGATGCCAGCAACTCATCTGTGGTCCATGCTGTAGAGAAGCACAGTGTAAAGAACCCACTCCAGAGAGCAGTGTCCAGCTGGAAGTCCCCCTTTCTTCTGTCAGGGAAGTTTGCAGAAGGGAATGCAATGGATAGCAACACCCCAGTGATATCTTCAGGGTGGACAAGAAGGCAGTCTGTTTGGTTGAAGGTCAGGAGCAGGCACCTTTATTGAAGTTACCAAAAAATGTCATTTCCATCCATTCCTTGAGCTAATTCTGCATCTCTAAAGAAAAACTCACCTGCAAGACTTTCTGTTCTTAATGATGTTAGGACATGGCTCTATTTAAATGAAACTAGTTCTTCAGATGCCTTCATTAAATTATCTCACCCAGTGACTCAAGTAATGTGTATGTGTTGGGGGATGGTCTTATGATCATAGATGATCAGCCGTTGAACTCAGTAAGGTGAGAATTTTTAGGTAGGAGATCAGTTAAATATTGAAAACTGTTAATAAGAAGCCAGTTTGCAAAGAAGTTGCCAAAATGCCACAGGTCACTTTCTTTTTCTGATTTTCTCCTGGTTACATTTTTGTCTCTGGAAAATTAGAATGGAAACATTTGCAAATCCCTAAAGAATCCTATATAGTCCAGGCTTCGATTCCTTAATTAGTCCCTTGGAAGCCAGCACAGCCCTTCTTCAACTTAACTCTTAGAAAAAGAAGCCTTTTTAATTCATAATACACTCAGACTGGAGGGCAGTTCACTTTTCAAAAAGAAATACGTATCATTTAGTTTCTAACAGATATATAAGCACAGATAACATCACATTCTTAACATCATTTCATCTCCTTTATAAATCTCTAAGCAAGCAGTCTTGGATACTTTCCAGCATCTTTTAAACATAGGCCATTTGTCATATTTCATAGTTGGAATGCTTTCTATTGTCTGTTCTAGGTAAATTCCCTTCAGATTCTAAAATAATGATGTTTTCAATTAAACAATACCCAGAAATATAGGTACATAGTGACTGCAGTAGTCAGCGATCCTGTATGATGGTGTCTTCTCCTTCCCTCCTTTTTTTTTTTAATGTTTAATGCCATTGTTTCTTTAAGATGGGATTTTTTTTTTTTAAGCTGTTCATTTGTGGAATGTGGATGTTCTAGAAGTTGTAGAATAGTGATGTTTCTGTATACAGTGCTGTCAATTAAACAATGGCAGTTTTGGGTTCACTTTTACAAATTAAATATAGAGATGGAATATTTTTCAAGTTTATTTTTCAATTTAGAGACCTTAAACTTTCGTTGCCTAACAAAAAATTGAGAAATAATTATATGTCTTTTTTTCTCCTTTTTCTTTTTTGAACTATTTTGATTTTTCGTATTGCACTTTTGATACAGACACTTAAATTATGTATTTCTGTTTGTAAATGTAAGCATATTTTTACCTGTAAATGTAATTACATGTTTATATCGGTTACGTAAATTTTAATGTGTCATTTGGTGCTTAAAAAACATTTTTAGGTGCTTTGTCAGCAGTTAAGAACATTACATCTCTCTTTTTAATAATCTACAACAATAAAAATCTTAAAACATTGACTTTATAGATAGGGAAAGGAAAGATGAAGCAGAAGATTTACCAGTTCTGTCAATGTTAGTCCCATAAACAAAAATGATAGAGATAAATTACTTCCTAATTCCAAAGACTTAGTAAATTGGATGCTATCAAGAGCAAGACTAATAAAAAGAAATAAAAAAACTATTTCTCACTTATGACTAGTTATCAAGATAAGTTTTTAGAAGTATTATCAAGTTAGCAATAAAAGCAATGACATGTAATCATACCAGTCTAGAAAATACTGTCAATTGTTAAATTATAAATAATACAAATGTAGGACTGACTGAAAATACTACAATAAAAAAATGACAGTGTTTCAATCCATAGAGCAGTAAGTAATCGATGATATGGCAGATGATACAAAATCTGTTGTGCTTTCAATAAAACCATGATGTAATTATATTATACACTACACATAGCCAAAGATTCTCCTATTTTTAATTATTATGATAGAAATTACTGTGATAGAAATCTTGTGTAAATTGCTGTCTACCTGTGCCACTGATAAGGAAATTCCAGTTATCTTGAATAGTTTAAAAATGGGAATGTTGCTGAGCGTGGTGGCTCATGCCTGTAATCCCAGCACTTTAGGAGGCTGAGGCGGGCGGATCACCTGAGGTCAGGAATTCGAGACCAGCCTGACCAATATGGTAAAACCCCATCTTTAAAAAAAAAGGTGGGGGGAGGAGAATGTTTCTGGGAGAAGGGAATTTGCCAAAAGAGAAAAAGTAAGTTACTCTTTTGTTAGTTGGATTAGTGGTGAAGAGTGTTATAAAACAAAAAATTCAAAGAGGTACAAGCTACTATCAACATTTGATAGTAAAGGGAATGTCTTATAAACCTATTCATATGTTGAGGTGCTGTTAATTTAGCAAATATATAAAATCTAGGCTCTTGTGTATTGTTCTATGATTAATGAACGCAGAGAAAGTTCACAATATGTTTCAGCTGTTTTTCATTGTTCAGATAATTGCTATTTTTGAGAATTGGACATTTAATCAAAATGCCAGGTATTCCATGTCCTCATTCTTACATATTTGTCATATATGTGTTTAGCAAAATTATTGAGTTAAATATTAGCTTTTATGTTTAAGCAATGGCTGTGTTTTTGCTGTTAATAAAATTGCAGCCATAAAATTTGAATTTTAGTGCTAAAATTATAGAAAGGAGTTGGGCTTGTTTTCCCAACCTGAACAACTTCTTAGCTTCTAGATGGATGATTCAAAGAGGAATAACAGGGAATTTTTTATTTATGAAGTTATTTGGTTTTCTTAGGAAAACTAAAACAAGGTAGAATTTAACAGCATGGGGCCTGATTTAAATAGATTATAATCGTACAGATATAATCAACTCTGCTGTCATGGGGTCTCAAGTTATAAACATAAATGCGAAAGGTAATATCCCATGACTTATTCTATGTACTTTTGCCCTAATCTACTACCTATTAGTCTGAATCTTGAGTTTTTAAACTTAATCTCCATGGAAAAGCAGAAATAAATTGAATGCAGAATTAAAATATATGTTGTCTGTTATTATACCTGATTTTTTGCCTACACTATAAGCTTCATTTTTCCTGTTATATCCAGTAAACTAACTTAATGCTTATTTTTCTGTTAAATTACTTCAAAATATCTTATAAAAATCTCAGTTTCTTAAAGTAAAACTATTGTAGCTCTTAAAAATGAAGTTTTGATATATTTAACAGTATTACCACGAAGAATGCCATCCTTGGCCAGGCAGGATGGCTCACACCTATAATCCCAGGACTTTGGGAGGCCAAGGTGGGTAGAACATGAGGTCAGGAGTTGAAGACCAGCCTGGCCAACATAGTGAAACCCAGTCTGTACTAAAAATAGAAAAATTAGCTGGGCATGGTGGTGGACACCTGTAATCCCAGCTACTAGGGAGACTGAGGCAGAGAATTGCTGGAACCCAGGAACCCAGTAGGTGGAGGTTGCAGTGAGCCAAGATCATGCCACGGCACTCCAGCCTGGGCAACAGGTGAGACTCCATCTCAAAAAAAAAAAAAAAAATTCAAGTACTCTATCACCAGTCAAATTTTAGAACTCAGTTTAAAATGTTTAGGGAGGCTGGATGTGGTGGCTCATGCCTGTAATCCCAGCACTTTTGGAGGCTGATGCATGTGGATCACTTGAGGTCAGGAGTTCAAGACCAGCATGGCCAACATGGTGAAACCCAGTCTCTACTAAAAATACAAAAATTAGCCAGGTGTGGTGGTGGGTGCCTGTAATCTCAGCTACTGGGGAGACTGAGGCAGGAGGTGGAGGTGTACTCCAGCCTGGGCGACAGAGGGAGACTCCATCTCAAATAAATAAAATGTTTAGGAAAATAATAATACTTTTTATAATAATAAAAAATAATAATACTTATTATTTTTAGTTTTTATATTCTTAGTTCAGCTCTTTCTTTATGCCTCTAGTATTTGGTGCCCTGTAGTCAGAACTTAGAATTGGCAATCTGTCCTCCAAATCCTTAACAAGACAAAATAGTAAAGTATACTGAATTTTTCTAAGTCAATTTTATTTCAAATTGAACTTTATTTATTTTATTTTGACCCTAGAATATTAGAATTAGAATCATAGTAAACAAATGTTTTCCTTTATGTTATAAATTGCATTATGTTAATAATAACAAAATAAAATTCTCATAAGAGGGTAGGTTTCAACTTAATAGATTCTTAGAAACTGCAGAATTAAGATAAATGGCATAGAATAAAACTAGTTTCACCATAGGCTAGTTGATATAAACAAGACTTAAGTTCCTACAGCGTATTTCTGGTCACAAAGAACATCATCAAACTTCTGAATAAAGATCCAACACATTTCTGCTATTAGACATTGTGAAATAAATGTGAGTTATACATACATTTAAGAAAATTAATCAAAACAAAATATTTACCCAATTTTTGGTGACCATCAATGAGTGATGATGGTCATAGTGGTGGTGAGTTAAATTAAGGAATAAATGTTTGCAAAGCAAAAACTGTAAGGAGCACCTACCACCATATTGTTCAAAAGCAAGCAATAACAAATATGGCAGCATTGCTGAGCACTTGCATACTGCATCATTTGTTGTTGTGCATTTGTATGATGATTTTAATTTGACAGGTTTTTATTTTGCAATAATTTACATTCATTTATTTTCCAACCCACTTATTCCACTTTGGGGTTGCAGGTGGCTGGTATCTATCCCAGAAGCTCAGGGATGCAAGCTGGGAACCAGCCCTGGATAGGATGCCATTGCATCATAGGGTTTCCTCATACCCCCACACTTACCCATACTGAGACAATTTAGATGTGCCAACTAATGTAACATACACATCTTTGGGATGTAGGAGAAAACCCACACAGACATGGGGAGAACGTGGAAACTTCACACATTGTAGTCCCAGACAGAAATCTGTGTATTTTTTCTCTTTAGTGTTAAAAATGAAATGATGTGGCCGGGCACGGTGGCTCAAGCCTGTAATCCCAGCACTTTGGGAGGCCGAGGCAGGTGGATCACGAGGTCGAGAGATCGAGACCATCCTGGTCAACATGGTGAAACCCCGTCTCTACTAAAAGTGCAAAAAATTAGCTGGGCATGGTGGCACGTGCCTGTAATCCCAGCTACTCAGGAGGCTGAGGCTGGAGAATTGCTTGAACCCAGGAGGCGGAGGTTGCGGTGAGCCGAGATCGTGCCATTGCACTCCAGCCTGGGTAACAAGAGCGAAACTCCGTCTCAAAAAAAAAAAAAAATGAAATGATGTGGAATGAAACAACATCATTTGAAGATCTTATGTGTATAACTTTGACCCTAGATCCTACTGTCTAAAAATCGTTTTTATGTCTTTTCTCTATGCTGTACATTCTCAGGTTCTTCCACTGTTGTCATAGCATTCGTTTCTAGACCATTAATATTCTGGATACACAACTTTGGATCATTTATATTTTGTTAGTATTCCTTTTAAAATAATAATGTATAGGTACAAAACACATTGCATCTCTTACGAGTAAAGTTCTGTAGTGCAGTCTGATTGCACTATCTTTTTTTTTTTCATTAATACTATCTGGTCATGTTGAGCTGCAGTCCACTGAAACACTTAAGTGTGTTAGAATTTCAAATCCTACAGTAAACTTAGATTCAGTAGTCATTTATTGAACACCTGTTCACTACTAGACATGCTTGTATAAATTTCTGCTTATTTTACTGACAATAAGTTTAAAATGTAGAAATTGACCAGTAGATTTATTGTATTGTATATGGTTTAGGAGACATGACTACAATTTCTATAAGAACAGATTGTGAGGACAAAAATAAGTAAATAAGAATTTCTAAATAGTTTTGTTAAATGCAATAATGACTGTAAACTACAGATGAACTGATATTAGAGCACATGTAAGAAAATAAATGTCTAAGAAATGTGATTGGAAATAAGAGTTGTAAATCATTAAGGGAAAAAACATTAACTTTATACAATTTATTTATTTCTTTTTTTTTTTTTTTTTTTTTTTTTTGAGACGGAGTTTCGCTCTTGTTACCCAGGCTGGAGTGCAATGGCGCGATCTCGGCTCACCGCAACCTCCGCCTCCTGGGTTCAGGCAATTCTCCTGCCTCAGCCTCCTGAGTAGCTGGGATTACAGGCACGAGCCACCATGCCCAGCTAATTTTTTGTAATTTTAGTAGAGACGGGGTTTCACCATGTTGACCAGGATGATCTCGATCTCTCGACCTCGTGATCCACCCGCCTCGGCCTCCCAAAGTGCTGGGATTACAGGCTTGAGCCACCGTGCCCGGCCCCATATTTCTTAAAATAACTTCTAATATAGAAAGAAAATCAACTTAAGATATTTAAAGATTCCCATCTACTCAGATTTATCATATTCAAGTTGAATTCTTAGGCAGTACATTTAATTTACTTAATTTGTCTCACCTTGCAACATGACTACTTTTTTTTCTTGGAAGATTATAAGAATAAACATTTGTGGTATGTCAAAGGCCATTAGAGCTATTAAAGGCCCATAGCCCAGAATATAAACTACCAGACTTGAACTATGACTGTTGTGTAAAAAATAAGGACTGAATGATTCAGCCCTCGGAATATTTTCGGGCTTTTTTGTTTGTTTGTTTTGGGTTTTTTCTTTTTTTCTTTTTTTAGGTTTTTTTTTCTTAGAAGCTCTTTTCTTGGGTTCTACATCTAGCCATTAGGGCTTTTTTCATGTCTGGTTAGAAAGTGGCTTTTCTTTTAGCCAGCAAACTTAAAAGCAGAGATTTAAGGGATAGAGTAGTGAAACTTCCAGTGGACCAAGATAAAGGATTGAAGAAATGGCAATGGTCTATACTAGTACAGATTTCCTCACAGCTAGTCCATTTTGAATGGAGAGGTAGGTACGGAATAGGGAAACAAGTTTTCTGCCCAGTACAGTACTCAATAATGAGAATAATTTTCTGTATTCAAAAGTTCTTAGTGGTTGCTATGTCTCTTAAAAGAGATCATTTAGGCTGGGCATTATGGCTCATGCCTGTAATCCCAGCACTTTGGGAGGCTGAGGAGGGCAGATTGCCTGAGATCGGGAGTTTGAGACCAGCTGGACCAACATGGAGAAACCCCGTCTCTACTAAAAACACAAAATTAGCTGGGCATTGTGGCGCATGCCTGTAATCCCAGCTACTCTGGAGGCTGAGGCAGGAGAATCACTTGAGCAGGGAAGACAGAGCCAAGATTGTGCCATTACACTCCAGCCTGGGCAACAAGAGTGAAACTCACTCTAAAAACAAACAAAAAACAGGACTTCAGTCCTGGAGAGCTGCAAGCCCCACAGGCTCTCAGGCCGTTGGTCCCCAGATAGATCCACTCTGTTGGCTATCTGAATTTAAATAACTAAAATAGATAAAGAGACCATTTAACTGAAATGGAAGTTGTTTTCTTTGGAGAAAAGTAGGTAATACTGGATAGGTCTTAATCATACAGACCCTGATACTTAGGCAGAAAGTAGAGATTCTACTTAGAAAACTAGAAATTCTTTTTCTTTTTTTTTTTTTTGAAACAGGGTTTTGCTCTGTCACCTAAGCTAGAGTGCAGTGCAGTGCAGTGGCATGATCATGACTCACTGCTGCATCAGATTTCTGGGCTCAAGTGGTTCCCCCAACCTCAGCCTCCTGAGTAGCTGAGATTACAGGTGCCCAGCTGATTTTTACAATTTTTGGGGGGGACTAAATGATGAGAACACATGGATACATAGAGGGGAACAACACACATTGGGGTCTTTCAGAGAGTGGAGGGTGAAGGAGGAGGGAGAGGATCAGGAAAAATAACCAATAGGCACTAGGCTTAATACCTGGGTGATGAAATAATCTGTGCAACAGACTCCTGTGACAGACTTGACATGGTGGCTCATGCCTGTAGTCCCGGCACTTCGAGAGGCCAGGGCAGATGGGTCACTTGAGGTCAGGAGTTCAAGACCAGCCTGGCCGACATGGCAAAACTTTGTCTCTACTAAAAATACAAAAAAAGTTAGCCCGACTTGGTGCGCTGGCCTGTAATCCCAGCTACTTGGGAGGCTGAAGCAGGAGAATTGCTTGAACCAAGCGGGTTGAGGTCACAAGTGAGCCAAGATCATGCCACTGTACCCCAGCCTGGGTGACAGAGTAAAACTTTGTCTCGAAAAAAAAGAAGAAAACCACCTCTCATAGCAGATGTTTACCTATGTAACAAACCTGTAGTTGTACCACTGAACTTAAAAGAAAAGCTAAATAAAATTTTTTTGTAGGTATGGGGTGTTGCTACATTGTCCAGGCTGGTCTCTCAAACTTTTGGGCTCAAGCAGTCCTCTCATCTCAGCCTCCAAAAGTGCTAGGATTACAGGCATGAGCCACCTCATCCAGCCTAGATATATTCTTGAATATATGCGCTTTGGGAAGTTTTATTAACTGATTGAGGACTAGGAGGTCTAGCTAAAATGCAATTGGAGTTATAAGGTACTTAAACCTAGATTTAAGTTACGAAATCAAGAATGGCAAATCAATGAACTGAGGTCTTAAAGAATCAATTGGTTTTATTGACTAGCTGAATACAAAAGATGGTTGGTACAAGATGAAAATTGAGTGTTAAGAAAGAATAAAAATGGGCAAGTATGAAAAAAATGTAAAAGGGAGCAAAAGAAGAATGTATCTAAGAAGAAAAAATGTAAATAGCATATTTATCAAACCTTTTATATTGCATTTCTTGACTAACACGATATATTTGTAATTTAGTCATATTTAGGAACTAAAGTCAAAAAATATGAATGTTTGGTTTCTAAGAAATTTAACTATTTGTATAAGGAAATGATTGTAAGGGAATCTAATATTACATTAACATTTAGCAGATTTATATAGTCTGACTTTCTGGAATATTCTAGAGTGAAATCTTCATAGACAGTTTTTAAGCAATCTTTCATTACTTCGTCAGAAATCAAGGCAGTGTAGAAACAGTAAAACTTTATATTTGCTTAAGCTCAACAACTAGGTTGTTTATATTATAAAATACTCATTTTAGATTAAATCTGATTATTTTATTGAATGCCTATTCCTAACACTGAATTTTAAAGGTATGTTCTCTAGTTAATATAGCCTTTTTTTTTTAAGTATTTATATTCCAGAAACAAGAATCAAACAAAAGTACGTTTTATTCTTTCCTGTAAATGTTATATATTTGGACACTTTGTAAGACTTTCAACTGCATAATAGGGTAATAAAAAAAAATTACTATGTTTAGCCAGGCATGGTGGATCACGCTTGTAATACCAGCACTTTGGGAGGCCAAGTGGGGAGGATCACTTGAGGCCAGGAGTTTGAGACTAGCCTGGCCAACACGGTGAAACCATGTCTCTAAAAAAAAAATAAATCTTACCTGGATGTGGTGACACAAGCCTTTATTTCCCAGCTACTTGGGAGGCTGAAATGGGAGGATGCCTTGAGTCTAGGAGGAGGAGGTTGCAGTGAGCCAAGATCATACTACTGCACTCCAGTCTAGGTGAAAAAACAAGACTCTGTCTAAAAATAAATAAATAAATAAATACTGCTTAGTGAAATTGTCATGCATTTTAGTTTAGACCTCATAAATCAGGACTTTACATAAAGATATTAAAGAATAGTATTTTAAAATTTTCCTTCTGATATAATACTGACCTACTGTGTATTATTCCACTGTCATTGAGCAAAGATAGTCATTCTTCGGCTCGGACACTGTATATAGACAATTCCTTAGAGCTTCAAGTACAGAATTGAGGCATATGTGGAGAAAGTAATTACCATTACACATTGTGTTGATGCTGGATTGAAAGTAAAATTAAATGTTCAGGAAACTTAAAGTAACATAATGCCATATAAGGACATGTCTAAACAACAAACTAGCAAAACCATGTTGAGGACATGTATTAGTATTTGAATATCCCCATCATGTGAGTTAGAACAATATAAACTTGCAGATCAAGGGAATTTTAAATTTAAAATAGTCCCTTTTTGAAGGTATAGTATAAAACCAACTTTGGCAGCACCTAAATTGAAGATAAATGGAAAGGAAAAAATAGACCATACTACACTGGGAGGAGATTATTATTGCTATTGAACAAAGGAAAAGAAAGAGATATACCTTCTCTATGTGCCTGGAATTGTTCCACCGAATCTTTCAATTTGTTAATATATTTAAATCAAGAATTTTCATACCTTTTTTCTGGAGAATTATAATATTTTCTTTAATAGTTTAAATTTATTAGGCTTTCAAATAGAAATCAGAAATAAAAGGAAAATAGATAAGGAAAAAAATCTTCATGGTTGTTTACTAAAATATCAGTGATAAAATTGTAATATTGTCACAGATAGTAACAATCTTTAAGAGATAAAATTATGCTGAGATAAATTGTAGCATGTTTGCTGATAGGAATCATGCAACAGAAAGGAATATTAAATAATGATGCAGGAAAGACTAAAGGAATATCCTTTAGTAAGTAAGCAAGTAAGGATAAAAGAGAAGGAATTTGTCTTATTAACAGTGAGGGTTCATTCATAATAGAAGAAAGAGTAATATGTGCACAGATGCATGTTAGATTTGGTGGGAACTGGGGAAATTTCTGATAGTTTCCGTTTTCTCAAAGTAAAAATGAAAGGGAAGGTGTTAGAAGTTTGAAAGAGGAGAAGGGGACACAGCTGTACCCTGTTTTTCTAGGAGAATGAGAGAATGAATAGACCAAGATTGCCAGAAAACTCTTAAACAAATTTTAGATATGAAAGATAATAGTAAAGAAAAATTATCTCTGTTCACAGATGACACAATTACGTATGTAGAAAAGCTTTAAGAGTCCACCAAAAACTTAGAACTAACGAATTCAACAAAGTTGTGTGATACAAAATCACACAAAAATCGATCGTATGTCTGTTCACTAACAATGAACAATTCAAAAAGGAAATTAAGAAAACAATTCAATTTACAAAGCATCAAAAAGCATAAAATACTTGGGAATAAACTTAACCAAGGAGGTAAAAGACTTGTGTATAGCAACTACAAAAAATTGCTGAAAGAAATTAAAGACACATAAATGGAAAGGCATTCCACGTTTATTGATTTTAAGACTTAATATTGTTAAAATGACAGTACGACCCAAAATGATCTACAGGTTAAATGTGAATTCTATCAAAATACTAAATTTCGTTTAGGAGAAATGGGAAAATTTATTCTCACATTCATATGGAATCTCGAAGATAACCAAATGAAAACCAAATAACCAAAATAAAATTTAAAAAGAGAGTTGGAGGTCTCACTACCTAATTTTAAAATCTACTACAAAACCATGGTAATCAAAACAGTAATGTTGCTAGCATAAAGCTAGACGTACAGATTCATGACCCAAGGGCCCACAAATAAACCCTAGCATATATGTTCAAATGATTTTCAGCAATGATACCAAGAAATGCCAGAGATCCTCATTTAGTAGAGAAAGGACTGTCTTCAACAAATGGTATTGGGAAAACTGGATATCTATACAAGAAAAGAAGAAAGCTGGACCGTCACCTTACACCATATGCAAAAATTAGCTAAAAATTAATTTTTGAATCAAAGACCTAGACATAAGAGTTAAAAATATGAAACTCTTAGAAGAAAACAAAGGGCAAAAGCTGCAAGACATTGGATTTGGCAATGATTTCTCAGATATGACACCAAAAGCACAGACAAAACAAGTACATCAGTTGGACCTTTATCAAAATTTAAAACTTGCGCATCGAAGGATACTATCAGTGTGAAAACTCAGCCCACAGAATGAGAGAAAATATTTGCAAGTCATGTATCTAACAAGGGATTAATATTCAGAATGTATAAAATCGAAAAGCCAACAACCCAGTCAAAAAATGGGCAAATGACTTAAGTAGATATTCCTCTAAAGAAGGTATACGATTGACCAGCAAACACAAGATGCTCAACATCACTATTCATTAGGGAAATGAAAGTGAAAACCACAATGAGTTACAACTTCATTCATTAGAATGGCTATTATCAGAAATAAAGCAAGAAAATACATGTTGGCAAGGATGAGAGAAATTATAAATTGCTGGTGAGAATGTAAAATGGTGTAGCCACTCTAGAACACACTATGGCAGTTCCTCAAAAAAATTAAAAATAGAATTACTATATGATCCAGCAGTTTCACTTGGGCAAATACCCAAAATAATTGAAAGAAGGATTTCAAAGAGATATTTTTTACACCATGTTTGTAGCAGCATTATTCATAATAGCTCAAGACAGAAACAACCTAAATGCTCATCAAATGAATGGACAAACAAAATGTATACACACACGATGGAAAACTATTAAACTGTAAAGAGGAAAATTCTGTTGCACGCTACAACGTGGATAAACCTTGAAAAAGTTAGGCTAAGTGAAGTAAGCCAGTCACAAAAGGACAAATACTGTATGTTTCCACTTATATGAGATAACTAGAATAGGCAAATTCATAGAGACAGAAAGTAGAATGGTGATTTCCTGAGGCTGAGGGGCAGAGGAGATGGGCAGTTAGCGTTTAAGCAGTACCAGTTGGAGGAGATGAAAAAGTTCTGGAGATGGAGGGTTGCACAACAGGGCAAACATATTTATACCACAGAAGTGTATGCTTAAAACTGGTTAAAATGGTGAAATTTATGTATATTAAACCACAATTTTAAAAATAGAAATTTATGTATATTAAACCACAATTTTAAAAATACAGTTGACTCTTGAACAATGTAAAGATGAGAGGTGCCAACCCTCATACAGTTGAAAATCTTTAAGTTTTGGCTTCCCTAAAACTCAACTACTGATAACCTCCTGTTGACCAGAAGCCTTGACAATAACATAATGTCAATAACACGTATTCTGTACGGTATATGTATTATATACCATATTAAAGTAAGCTAGACAAAATATTAGGAAAATAATAACAAAAAGAAAAAATTAAATGGAAGTGGATCATCATACAGGCCTTCATCTTCACTGTTTTCACATTGAGCAGGCTGAGGAAGAAGAAGAGGGGTTGGTTTTGCTGTCTCTGGGGTGGAAGAGGTGGAGGAGGTGGGAGAGGAGACAGGAAAGGCCAGGCATACTTGGTGTAACTTTACAGAAATACATCGTAATTTTTGTCTGAGTTTTGCTTTTTTACTTTTCTGAAAAATGTTTTTGTAGGTTACCAATTCTCTGTCCACCTTGTGCTTTAGTTTCAGTGCCCATGTTATAGAAATCAAAATTAGTCTTTAATAATTGCAACCCTTCTGCCAGACTGTCTAATGTCAGATTGTCTTCTGGCACTGCTTCTTCTATGTTGTCTTCCTCATCATCTGGCACTGGTTCAGAAGCAGTCACCTCGTCTGTTAATTCCTCTGGTGTCTGTTAGCTGTTGAATTTCTCAATCCATTTCTTGAAACCCTTTGCCCCTCCCCCACCACACCTTTTTTTGTCGTATCCGCAGTCTCTTTCATGATATCTGATTGTCTCGCTCATAAATCCTATGAAGTCATACACAACATCTGGACACAGTTTTCTCCAGGAATGTGTTTCAGACTTGATGGCTTTCACAGCTTTTTCTGTAACAACAGTAGCATAATTGGTGGTATAATTCTTCCAGACTTTCATGATATTCTATCAAGGTTCTCTTCCACAGCACTGATAGTCATTTCCACAAAGTACTGTGTATAATGAGCTGTAAAGATCCTTATGACCCTGATACAGAGGATGAAATAGAGACATTGTGTCGGGGAATGTAGACCACCTCAGTGCCTTTGGTGTTAAACTTGTGGTTCTGTGTGGCCAGGAGCTTTGTCCAATATCAAAAGAATTTTAAAAGGCAGTCTCTTATTGGCGAGGTACTTCCTCACTTTGGGAACAAAGCATTGGTGGAACCAGTCCAGAAAAAGCATTCTCATTGTCTACACCTTCTTGTTGTACAACCAAAAGACTGGCTGCCGGTTTTTGTTTTCCCTTTGAGGCTCAGGGATTCGCAGCTTTATGGCTAAGGGCAGCAAACCTTACTGCATTTGCACAAAACAGTATAGTTTGCCTATCCCGTCCTGCCTTAAATCCTGGTGCTTGCTTCTCTTCCTTACTCATAATGTCCTTTGTGGCATTTTCTTCCAGAATAGGGCACATATATCAGCATTAAAAACCTGTCCAGGCAGATATCCTTTCTCCCCACCGATTTTCTTAGTGGTGTCTAGGAACTCATCTGCCTGAAAGCTGTTTCTCCTGTTACCTTGACATTTTTAAAACCAAACGTCTTTCTGAAACTCAAACCATCCTTCGCTGGCACTAAATTCTTCAGCTTAAGATCCTTGACTTTCCTTTACTTTAAAGCAGTCTTATAATGACTTTACTGTTTCTCAAATCATAAGAGTCTATAGGTACGCCTTTTTTATAACAATCCTACACCTACATAAAAGCTGCATTTTTAATATGAAGTAAAATGTTTCACAAAAAGTGCAAGTTTTTTGTTACTGCTTGTGTAGCTGCAGCATGGCTACATAAATCCCCGCTCCCCCCCACCTTTTTTTTTTTTTTTTTTTTTACAATGATCACACTGGATTCATTTATCTTGAAATGGCAACTGTGGCTATAGACCTCAATCTACAGAACATACAAAGCAATTTAACTTTTTCTTGTAATGTCATAACCTTTCTCAGCTTTTTGGAAGCACTTTTCAGCATCACCAGTGGCACTTCATTTGGGTCTCATAGTTTTATTCATGGTTTACACTATTGCATTAAACACAATGAAAAATAGATGAGATCACTTTTTACTGCAATATGCAATTTACTGAAAAAACTGCTAACACTGAGATGATTAGTATCACAGAGTATTTTAAGCAGATACTCGAGCTCACCACAATAACAGGTGACTCCGAAATTATTGTGGTAGTATTGTATGAACTATAATTTTAGTCAGTTATTTAATACTGCATCTTATGTTTGTTTCTGTCCTGCAAATAGCAGTATGTACAGTCTGTAAGTTTTGATAAATTTTAACTCATAATTTGTATATATTTTATGAGAGCACATTGTAAAATAGACTAGAATCTACATACATATATCTTACACAATAGTGACATGTTTTTCTTAATTTTTTAGCTATTTCTAGGCTATGCAGTTCATCTGCGAGTTTTTTCAAATTGTTACAAACATTTTTCAGTATATTTAAAAAATTCATATATAAGTATTCCTGTGCAGTTCAAACCCACGTTGTTCAAGAGTCAAATGTAGCTGGCTGAGGCATATAATTCCAGCACTTTGGGAGCCTGAGGCAGGCAGATCATTTGAGATCAGGAGTTCAAGACCAGGCTGACCAGCATGGTGAAGCCTCATCTCTACTAGAAATACCAAAAAAAATTAGCTCAACATGGTGGCACACCCCGGTAATCCCAACTATCCAGGAGGCTGAGGCAAGAGAACCTTTTGAACCCAGGAGGCAGCAGTTACAGTGAGCTGAGATCATGCTGCTGCATTTCAGTGTGGACAACAGAGTGAGACTCCACAGGTCAAGTGTAATAAGTGAGAATATCGTTGCTGTGAAATTTTTTTTAAATAGGTGAATATTTAATGTTTCTGTCAAGTTTAGCACTCTTGGCTTAGTTGAAAATATATGGACTTCATACAAAAAAGGATTGGAAATGAAATAACCCAGGTGATTTCTTCTTGAATTTGGAATAATCACTTAATGTTTAGAATAATTATTTGATGTCTACATTGACTATTCAGGGACAAAGAAAAATATGTGGTATTGAATAGTTATTTATTTTATTTAATTTTTTTCTTTTGAGACGGAGTTTTGCTCTTGTTGCCCAGGCTTGAGTGTAATGGCGAGACCTCTGCTTTACTGCAACCTCCACCTCCCGGGTTCAAGCAATTCTCTTGCCTCAGCCTCCCGAGTAGCTGGGATAACAGGCATGCACCACCATGCCCAGCTAATTTTGTATTTTTAGTAGAGATGGGGTTTCTCCATGTTCGTCAGGCCGGTTTCAAACTCCCAACCTCAGGTGATCCGCCTACCTCAGCCTCCCAAAATGCTGGGATTACAGGTGTAAGCCACCTCACCCATCCTATTTTATAATTTTGTGTCTTAAAATTTAAATGATTTAAAATTCTTTCTGAAAAGAGACTGTGTATCTGGTATACTGCTAACTAGTGTAATAACTGGGATAGTGCCTGAGGCATAGTAAGTATTCAGTAAAATATTTGTTAAATAATTTACAGGCACCTTTTATATTTGAAGAAAATTATGTGTAAGTTTTAATCTGGAAAGTGTATGCGGTGAGGGAGAGCCTGAAGCACAATTCCTTAATTTAATTGATAAATACAAACATATGTATTTCTCAAGTGAATGCAAGCAGATTTATTTTGATTACATGTTAAAAATTGTGCAGGCCAGGCACGGTGGCTCTTGCCTGTAATTCTAGGACTTTGGGAGGCCAAGGCAGGAGGATCGCTTGAGGCCAGGAGTTTGAGATCATTCTAGGCAACATACCAAGACCCTGTCTCTATAATAAAACAAAAATGTAAAGTGTCGTGCGTGGTGGCGTGCACTTGTAGTCCCAGCTACATGGGAGACTACAGTGGATGGATCACTTCAGCCCAGGAGGTCAAGGTTGCAGTAAGCTACGATCATGACACTGTACTCCAGCCTGGGCAAGAGTACCCTGAGATGAGAAATAAATCCTGTAGCCCTTGGTCTTCCTATTCCCTCCCAGTCTGGTCCATTTACCAGGTAAGGAAGTATACTCCTAAAGTTTCCACTTACTCAGATGTAGAAATGAAATTTTTTTTCTCTAAAAGATACCAGAAATTGCTGTATCTCTTAAAAAAAACAAAAAAACAAAAAAAATGTTGTGCAGAAACTTGAGACAATAAGGAGCAGAGTTATATGTGAAATCCAGGTTGCTTAGATAGGAGATTAGCTACAGATAGGTTTTATTAATGGGAAAAATATTCAGAAAAAATTAATATGAAATGTGACCCTGTGCTTTGTATAAGTAATTAGATATTAGAATGGAGGGGCAAATTTTAATGCTTTGGTTGTATACATCACTTTACTATTCTGTAATAGATGTAATTTTAGCATAGCCATTTTAATGATGAGAAAATGGGGCAAAAAGAATGTCTAGGCTTGAGTGGTGGCACCACTAGAGTGGTGGCAATTTTCTGACACTTTTAGAGAAAAGGAATTTAATTTCTACAGCTGAGTAAGTGGAAACTTTAGGAGTATTCTTTCTTACCTGGTAAATGGACCAGATCAAGAGCTATAGGATTTGTTTGATTTCTCATCTCAGGATACCAAATTAACTCATGATCCTAAGGATTCATATTTTAGAATTAGTTACTGTACGAAATTATCTCTAACTCTAAGAGACCTTCTAATGTGGAGATCAATGATGAAATGAAAATATTTAGATTATTAATAACAAATTACCTAAGGGAGAATTGGATTGTTTGGAGCTTTTTTTAATTAACTACATTTAGAATTTAAATGTCTTAATTAGAAATTTAATAAAATTAAGTTTATTTAGAATTAAAATATTTTTCTTTAAAAGTATATTTGCATTTTGCTAGCTTAAGTTTATTGAAACTGAGCTCTTGTGTGTCATTTCATATTTTTCCCTTGATGTGAAGTCGTAGGTAAGATGAAGATGTCTTTTGAAAGGTGTACTGCAAGGGACAAAATGTAAATTCTGCTTTTACCAAGGTAAAGATCAAATTTTATAAATTTACTTTTTGGTTTATACTAGGAAAAATAACAATATATTGAATATATTCAAAAGTTTAAACATTTAATTGTATTCCCCTGATAAGTTGTCATAGCAAATAAATGCTTTTCTTTTCTGCATTTTATTCTTTGTTTCCTAACCGATAGCCCTGTGCTGGGCACAGAACGGACTTTAGTTAAGTTTTTGATGTAGAAATGTTTTATTATTCTACTTTAAATCTTCTTAAAAATAACTGATAACACATATTACATCAGTGTTATAATGTTTAGAGAGATATTTTTGTATGCATTTTTTTTCTGAAAAAATATGTTTTACATTCTTTAGGTGCTAATGTGTCTTAAAAAAAAAACAAAACAAAACCTTGGAGTAAAGTAGCAGCACATAATGGTTTGTGGATTTTGAAAAGGTGCAGGCCATATTGTGCTGCCTCAAAAATACAAGGATCTGATCTTCTGAAAAAAATATATTTCTTCTTATTCATAGCTCTTATGATAGCAATGTCAGCAGTGCCTTAGCAGCACGTAAATATTGGCGTTAAGATTCTAAAATTATCTCCAGTATTAACTGTGCTGCTGAAGTAAGGTTGACCATACTCTACAATTGTATTTTAATGTATATTAATGTTTACTAATGTGTCTTTAGTTTTATTGATGTCTTTTCAGTATTACTGATAATCTTGTTATTTTTAGTATGCCTCTGTAAAAATGTTAATATTAATTTATCAGATGTATTGTGTCTCTTAAAATAGCATAATTGTAATTTACTAATAATTGTATTAAATGCCATCAAGTTTCTTGAAAGAGCTTATGCAGCATTAGAGGAATTTATTTTAATGCACATTTACATTCAACATAGACATTAATTCAGAATTTTACTTGGGATAAAACAAATTCAAGTTTTCCCTTTGTTTTGAAATTAATTTTAAAATATGCCATTGTCTCACAGATAAATTATAAAATATATTAAGCATTTTGAACAGAGCCTAGAAGACTATATTTAGTACTGTTTCCAAATATTTCTTTATATGTGAAGGGGAAAAGGCATCAAAATAAGGAAATTAAATACCTGAAATTCTGATTCTCAAGACACACTTAACCATAACTTTAAAGGTAGGAAAACCCTTGTAGGTAACCAACCCACTCACTGGATAGCTGAGGAAACATAAAACTCAATTTGCTACACATAGCAGATTAGTGTCTTAGTCCTCTGTCTTCTTTTTTTTTTTTTTTTTTTTTTTTTTTTTGAGACGGAGTTTTGCTCTTGCTACCCAGGCTGGAGTGCAATGGCGCGATCTCGGCTCACTGCAACCTCCGCCTCCTGGGTTCAGGCAATTCTCCTGCCTCAGCCTCCTGAGTAGCTGGAATTACAGGCACGAGCCACCATGCCCAACTAATGTTTTGTATTTTTAGTAGAGACGGGGTTTCACCATGTTGACCAGGATGGTCTCGATCTCTTGACCTCGTGATCCACCCACTCGGCCTCCCAAAGTGCTAGGATTACAGGCTTGAGCCACCGCGCCCGGCCCTCTGTCTTCTTTTTTATTCGTTTTTTAAGATGGATTCTAGCTCTCTCGCCAGGCTGGAGTGTAGTGGCGCGATATCGGCTCACTGCAACCTCCTCCTTCCAGGTTCAAGCAATTCTCCTGCCTCAAGTAGCTGGGATGACAAGTTCCCCCCACCATGTCCAGCTAAGTTTTAGTAGAAACACCTGGCCTAATTTAATTCAAATCTGAACAGAAGGCCGGGCGCAGTGGCTCATGCCTGTTGTAATCCCAGCACTTTGGGAGGCCAGGGTGAGTTGATCACCTGAGGTCAGGAATTCGGGACTATCCTGGCCAACATGATGAAGCCCCGTCTCTACTAGAAATAAAAATTTAGCCAGATGTGGTTGGTGGCAGGCGCCTGTAATCCCAGATACTCAGGAAGCTGAGGCAGGAGAATCACTTGAATCGGAGAGGTGGAGGAAGTCATTAAATTTAAAAATGATGTTCAGGATAAGATGAGTATGTTTGTGTAGTGTACCATAACTCTGTGTTATTTTCTACAAGGAGTGTCTTAGAGTTTTCAATTGTAACCATGCAGAAAACCTACAAAATAAAAACAGTTGTTAATTAATCCTTCCCAATTATAATTGTCTATTTTGGAAACTCCTGAAGTATTTTAGTTATAATTTAAGAAACTGTATTTGAGGCTGGGAGTGGCAGCTTACGCCTGTAATCTTAGCACTTTGGGAGGCCAAGGCGGGTGGTGGATCATCTGAGATCAAGAGTTTGAGACCAGCCTGGCCAACATGACAAAACCCTTTCTCTACTAAAAATGCAAAAATTAGCTGGGTAAGGCAGCGGGTACCTGTAATCCCAGCTACATGGGTTGCTGAGGCAGCAGAATCTCTTGAACCTGGGAGACAGAGGTTGCACTGAGCGAAGATGTGCCTCTGCACTTAGCCTGGTGACAGAGTGAGACTGTCTCAAAACAAAACATTGTATTTGAAAGCTAAAGGACCTTTTTGTTTAAATTCTAATTTGAAGATAAAATATTATATAAAACAAAGCTGTCATTTTTTAAAACAGTCACTTTTTACCCAGCAACATTTTGTTCCCAATATACCATATATAGTGGATAGAACTAAATGCCAGCATTTACATGGAAATACTGCCTTGGTGCTTTTAAAAATCATTTATCAAGCTCTTAACTTGTTTTCTTCATTTCATTTCAATCTTTGCATGAAAGATTGCACCAAATATATAACTTTTGGTTCCACTAAAAATATTCCAGGACCTAACACAGATGCTTAGAATATTTATTGAATGAATGACACAGTTTACCGAATACTGTTTTCAGAACAACCCAGGAGTTACGTGTTTTTGTTTCCTTTTTCTTTTTCTTTCCTTGTTTCTTTCTTTCTTATGTTTTCTTTCTTTTTTTTTTTGTATCCTAAATGTAGCTGAAGTCAGGTTTTAGAAAATTATATTCAATCTGTCTTCTAAATGACAAGAAAAATTTGCCTTTTCCATTTACCAGATGATTGTTTATATCATTAAGTGCTCTAGATGTGAAGAAGGATTATTTGGAGCTTTTATAGATAAATGAAAACTTCTCTTGTTTTTAATCCTGACAGTGGATTAAAGAAAAATTGAAATGTTTGAGAAGTAAGAGAATATAGGAAAAATCCTGCATTAAAACTTACTGAAATATTATTTAGTTTCCAGTCTCTTCTCAGAGAAGAGGAGGTTACCTGTCGATATCTAATGAAACAACATTTAGGAAACTCTCAACAGGACTGGATGTTTTATTTATAGAGTTGTAACTTTGAAACACATAAGGAGCCAGTACTAAAATGAAAGTTTGTACCTTTCAGTGTTCATCTTATTTTGGCTTCTTGTTTTGCAAAAAAACCATACATAGTTATATATGGGTATAAAGTTTTCATTTTTTCTTATTTGGAAAAAATACTAATCTTTTTCATTTAGGTTTCTTTTTAAATTGATGCCAAAGAATTTCAGTATTGAACATCTTAAGTCTGTTACTTGGAGTATGGATTGAGTTTGGAGCTTACTCAGAGGACTGCAGGAGAGTGTCCAGGAGGTAGCAAGAAATGTATTTCAGTCATTCTATTTGCATCTTATATTCAAAGACAAATCTCTCCAGATGGCACGGATTAATATGTGATAATAGATTTGAAAACTTGACCTAGCCATAGACCAAATTCCATATTTAATATTAAAGATTTTCTTCAGTTATGTATCTTTTTTGTTTTTGTTTTTGTTTTTGTTTTTGAGATGGAGTTTCGCTCTTGTTACCCAGGCTGGAGTGCAATGGCGCGATCTCGGCTCACCGCAACCTCCGCCTCCTGGGTTCAAGCAATTCTCCTGCCTCAGCCTCCCGAGTAGCTGGGATTACAGGCACACGCCACTATGCCCAGCTAATTTTTTGTATTTTTAGTAGAGACGGGGTTTCACCACGTTGACCAGGATGGTCTCGATCTCTCGACCTCGTGATCCACCCGCCTCGGCCTCCCAAAGTACTGGGATTACAGGCTTGAGCCACCACGCCCGGCCCAGTTATGTATCTTTTTGATTAATTCAGAGTTATAGGTGTTTTTTAAGCCACTAAATGTTGTTACTGATACATGTACCAGTTAGCCCTACTAAAATTAGCAAGATTATACTTTCATAAACTATTCTTTCTCTAAATTAATATATTAATATATTTAGAAGTTGACATTCTAAATCAAATTTTTTTTTTTTCCTTTTGCAGGTGGATAATTACTGTACCTTCCTCATGGAAAAAGTTTTATTTTAAGTGTTATTTCTCATTGAATACTATCAAAAAGGAAAAAAAATGACCTAAACTTTTGAGATAGATTTGGCTCTAGTAAGTATTTAGATCTATCACTTGCATATCTGGGAGAAGAAATAAGAGGCTATCATCAATACATTCCTATCTACTAAAAAATTTTGTTTTACATATGTCAAGGGATTACTTATAACTTCCATTTTATTACTAATAACTTGAACACTTATATGGAAAAACTAACTCCTCCACTGGAAATTTAACTTTATGTTCTTATCTCCTTTGCATATAAAATACATTGCAGGTATTTCTGATGTCTTTCTTTTTTTTTAAGCCTATATGCAATGAAAAATATATTGGCAAAATAAATGTTTAAATGTTTTATGCTAAAATTACTATGAAACATGACAAGTTAGCTGCTGTTTTTGTTTATATTGAAATTAAATATTCATAATTTATATTTGGGTTTATTTTTATAAATCAGGGAATTTATGCAAAAACATTGAGTAGTACAGATTCTTCTCTAATTCTGTGGGACTTTGAACAACAGGATATTGTAATTGGACCCTTGTGTTTTGAAGAAATGCCAACTGCTTGAAGAATCTTATTTGTATTATTTGCTATAGTGTTAGATGTTGAGAAATTCTGCTGGAAAAAAAATTTTAGGCCAGTTCTACACTAAATATTCCTCAGTATGATTAATTTCTTATTGGATGTATTCTGTGTCTTTTTTTTGTAATTTGTAACTTTTATCCACTTAGCATGAATGATTCTATTAAAGAAAATCTTAAGGAAGTGGTAACAACTTGAAATCACCCCATAGTTTGCCTGTTTCCACATTTTATTATAATCTTTGGGAGTGCTTACATTTATAGAGCTAACATTTTCAGAGATACAGGTTCTCATAGTACCACTAAAACTTTTTTCCTCCTTGAACTGAATTCCTATGATAATAACTATAGGGTAGTTTTTTTAAGTTTCCATGTGAATAGTCAAAAATGCCATTTTTAGTATTAAGCAATGAAGTCTAGTATTTGTTGTCCCATAGTTGAGAAAGCTTAAATACATCTTTTATTAAGAGTTCGTAAATTCTAGCTGAGTCTATACAGATTTTTATATCAATTTGTTTATATTTTTATTAATGTCATTTCTAGAAGTGTGAAAATGTTAATGTTTGACAAGCAACATTAAAAATAGATTTGAAACATTTATATATAGAGAGATACACATTTATTTACTGTTAAGGTGTTGAAGATTGTCACTGAATAAAAAAGATATATCCCAGCCTCCATGGAGCTTACTAATCTTGCGGGTAGAGGAGTGAGTGATGGAATGGACAAAAAAACTGATAGTTACTATATTTGGTATGTCAGAGAGTGTAAGTTCTGTGGCAAAAATAAAGCAGGGAAAGTGGCAATTACGTGATAAAGGTGTCTGGAAGGCAGGAGAGATGTATTTTTAAATATTATGGGTAGGAAATACTCTACAGAGATGGCATTTGAACAAACACCTAGAAACAATAAGGGAGCAAACCACGTAGGTACCTGAGCAGATGAAATAACAAATACAAAGACCCTGAGGCTGAAGCATTTTTTGTACATGGAACAGCAAGAAAGCATGTGTGGCTGTGACCACATGTAAAGAGGAATAGTAGTTAATAGGATCAGAGAGTTGATAGGGGCCTTATCTTATAGCTGTTAAAGCTTTTACCTTGATCTACAGATTTCATTTCTCTTTTCTCTTTTTTTTTTTTTTGATTCAGTCTCACTCTGTCGCCCAGGGTGGAGTGCAATGATGTGATCTCAGCTCACTGCAACCTCCACCTCCCCAGTTCAAGCAATTTTCTTGCTTCAGCCTCCTGAATAACTGGGATTGCAGGCGCCTGCCACCACACCTGGCTAATTTTTGTATTTTTAGTAGAGATGGGGTTTCACCATATTGGCCAAGCTAGTCTCAAACTCCTGACCTTGTGATCCACCTACCTCAGCCTCCTAAAGTGCTGGGATTACAGGCATGAGCCACCCTGCCCAGCACAGCTTTTCATACTTCTTTACGACACTCTTGACAGGCATATGTGCCTCAGCCTATTTGACCTCTGCAGATAGGACAATATTTTTATGAGTCTGATTCAACATTAG
This sequence comes from Saimiri boliviensis, assembly GCF_048565385.1. Taxonomy (NCBI): domain Eukaryota; kingdom Metazoa; phylum Chordata; class Mammalia; order Primates; family Cebidae; genus Saimiri; species Saimiri boliviensis. The sequence goes on from NC_133464.1 coordinate 59,865,840, forward strand.
AGCCTCCATCAGACTAGAATACAAACAGAATGTTTAAACGGATAGTGAATAGGTATGTGTGTGTGATCAGGACTTTGAGAATTGTGCATTGATGGCTTTGAAATGGTTTTCTGCGTGATCAGTTTAGGTGGAGCCAAGACTAATGACTCCAAGAGATACACTGAATTTGCTCATGTTTATCATATACCCAAATGAACCATAATGGTCTTTGATTTCTTCATCCTTGAAATTTCTACTATAAGTACTTCATTGTTTTTCACTTATTTCTATTTAGCGGCATTTTAACTAGTTATTTGCCTCTAGCTGTTTTGAACTAACAATTTCATTTTCCATATAGTATATATTACTTTTTTAATCTTCCCAAAGCACTGTTTTTTTTCCTAGGGTGTAACATTTAAATTGCTTACTTTGATACCTTGTGATTTTGTCCTAACATTTTCTATGCTGATTATTCTTCAGATGAACTAACTAGTCCTAATCCGCTAGTTTTTCTTTCTCTTTGCCTTTATGCCATTTCTTTACTACAGTTCTCCCCCAACTAATGCCTGCACATTTTTGTTAATAAGGCAAAATTTCTCATGTATACTGTTTATTGACCTTAACAGACTGACATTAACCATCCTTCCATGGTATGAACATATTATACCTGTAGTTCTTAACCTTTTTCTCTGCCTTCACACACTGAGATACATAACACTTCTTTCATTGTTTCTCATTTACTCATATAGGTTAACCTTTTAAATGTATTAGCAATATGAAAAAAAATTTTTTTAATTTAAGAAACTTCAGAACAGTAGCCTAAACATCAGTCCTAAGGTTCAGATATTAATTTTATGCTGACACGTTATATAGTTGACTTTTTAAATTCTTCAAATAGTTATGTATCAACCAGTTGCAATATATTCTTAAGATTTATTAACATTAAAAGAATAATTATTTCAATTTTCCAATATTGTAAAAGCAATTAACAAATACACTTTTTAAAGAATTAATCCATGTCTTTGTGATGGTATTGTTTATTAAGCATTCAATAATAAAGGGTTGATTGAATAACATGTTTAGTAGGATACCGTGCAGCTATTTAAAATAGCAATTGAATAATGAGCTAAAAAGTTGTTTATTATTAAGTAAAAGATTATCAAATAGTTTGAATAGATTCACTAGAATAATAACATGCTAAATTATTTTACTGGTTTACTTTGGGTAAGAGGTAAATCTTATTGGGGTGGGAGGGATCGTCTTGATTATAAATAAGCATGTATGATTTTTGTGATGGGCAGAGTTTGTTTTTTGAAAAGGAGAGAGAAATTCTTGAAAAATAAAAGTATTTATTTGAAGCAACCTTACCTCCACATAATGATTAACTTTGGAAATCTATAAAAGGGAATCCTACTGTGTTCGGGAACTTTAGACAAGGTAATGAAGAATTAACTGTAATGGAAGAAAAATTTCAAAATCAGATAAGTTTAAAATCAGCTTCAGAGGAACAGCTTGCTCTAAATTCTCAAAGCAATATTGAAAAGGAATTCAAGAATTCCTTCTTGAGTTCATGATTGAGAGATTTCACTGTCATTTCCCCACTCTTCAAGCCCTTAAAACCTCAGACACAGGTAAGTGTAAGAAAGGGGGTATTTAAATCTCTTTTAATTTGAAACTATATTAGTAAAGAAATACAAATCTGGTTTCTTTTATAAAGATTTGATAATGCAGTGAAAGTTGCACATCTAAAAATTAAGGATTTTTCTGTTAAGTTTGATTTTCCTTAGCATAAAAGTACTATGTAGACACAGAAACCTCAGGAAGAGCAAAAAAAATTTTATTTAAAAATCGTATTTTCATCATCCAAAGGCATTTGTTACTAGCCTTATATTGCCTTCTAGTTGCATATTTGGATTAGTGAATTTATTTCTTAATCCAGTTCATTACTGTGCCAGGGACTAGAAAGATTATGTTTACCTCTAGAGAAGAGATTAAGTGCTATGCTCTGACTCAGAAATATTTTCTTCAAATTTGAGTTTTATCAAAAAAATCCCACTAACTTTATAATGTTTTATAGTATTGTAATATAAAAATACCTAAGGTTAGAATTTAGTTTTCCTCAAGACTGAGGATATAGGAAGACACATCTTGCTTACTCTGGCTACCTCCTGTACCATATCTTCATGTCATCCCCAAGGATACCTTTTCATAGTGAAAAAAGCAATTTGAAGCAAGGGAGGTCATGAAGTATTCTGAGCAGGAGAGTAAAAAAAATAACTTCTAAAATACGTGTACTAGTCAGAATTTGCTTAAAAATAGAAATCTGGCCTGTCGCGGTGGCTCATGCCTGTAATCCCAGCACTTTGGGAGGCCAAAGCTGGCAGATCACCTGAGCTCCGGAGCTCCAGACCAGCCTGGGCAGCATGGCAAGACACCATCTCTACTAAAAATACAAAAATTACCCGGAGTGGTGGCATATGCCTGTAGTCCCAGCTACTCGGTGGGGCTGAGGCAGGAGAATTGCTTAAACCTGGGATGCAGAGATTGCAGTGAGCCAAGGTGGCACCACTGCACTCCAGCCTAGGTGACAGCAAGACCCTACCTCAGGGGGGGTGAAAAAAAAAAACCTAAGACCAGCATATCAAATTAGGAGTTTGTTTCTTTTGTACCTCAGTAGTTACATTTAGCAAAAGCTGAACTGTTGTGAAATTGTGGAATTCACATTGCATATTCAAAATTATTTCTTACTGTTAATGACAACCAGTAGTTATGGATATTTCAGTTTAAACATGCGCTTATAAAATGTAAACAAGACACTAATAAACTCAATAAATGTTAGGCCTGTCTAGAAAAATAAATGTTTTTCTCAGAATTTGACCCATTTAGAATATAAGCAAAAATGATGTGTCTTAACCATTATAATGTCTCACACACTAATTTTATAATTTAAAAGAGGTAACAGTAATTTTAATTAGAAAGGACAGGTTTATAGGCTGGACACTGTAGCTCATGTCGGTAATTCCAGCACTTTGGGAGGTTGAGGCGAGTGGATCTCAAGGTCAAGAGATCAAGACCATCCTGGCCAACATGTTGAAACCCTGACACTACTAAAAACACAAAAATTAGCTGGGTGTGATGGTACACACCTGAAGTCCCAGCTACTTGGGAGGCTGAGGCAGGAGAATTGCTTGAATATGGGAGGCGGAGGTTGCAGTGAGCTGAAATAATGCCACTGCACTCCAGCCTGATGACAGAGTGAGACTCTGTCACAAAAAAAAGATTTAGAACCTGAGAAACAGCTGTGCTAACAGAATAAAGAAACTATGTTTTGGAGGTCTGAAAGTCTGGCTGTTTAGGAGGAGGGGTGTTTGTTGCCACAACAGACCTATGGATCAGATTTGAAGTCAAATCTGTTATGCCACTTTTCTCGGCATTTTAACGGGCATTGCATTCTTTGAAAAAATAAGAGCTCAAGCCTGTAATCCCAGCCTTTTGGGAGGCCGAGGCGGGTGGATCACAAGGTCAAGAGATGGAGACCATCCTGGCCAACATGGTGAAACCCCGTCTCTACTAAAAATACAAAAATTAGCTGGGTGTGGTGGTGTGCGCCTGTCATCCCAGCTACTCGGGAGGCTGAGGCAGGAGAATTGCTTGAACCCAGGAGGCAGAGGTTGCAGTGAGCCAAAATTGTACCACTGCACTCCAGCCTAGCGCCTGGCGGCAGAGTGAGACTCTGTCTCAAAAAAAAAAAAGAAAGAAAGAAAAGAAAAAATAAAAAAATGACTCAGAGTAAAGCTTCAGGTCCATAGTAGTTTAGCTGTTGTGCCATTTTTGAATTTACAATTTTTAGTTGTGTTTGGATACCTCCAAAACTAAGGAATGTGGAGCTTTTTTTTTTTTTTTTTTGGTTTTTGTTTCAGGTCTATGGGTTTGTTTTTTTGTGTTTTTTGTTTGTTTGTATGTTTGAAACAGGGTCTTGCTCTATTGAGAGTGCAGTGGCACAATCATGGCTCAGTACAGCCTTGATCTTGCAGGCTCAAGTGATTTCCCCACCCAGCCTCCTGAGTAATTGGGACTACAGGCATGTACCACTGCATCTGGCAAACTTAAAATTTTTTGTTAGTGACATGATCTCACCTTGTTTCCTAGGCATATCTATTCCTGTGTTTAAGTAGTCCTCTTGCCTCAGCCTCCTGAAGTACTGAGATTATAGCATGATCCACCATGCCTGGCCTGAATTTGAAGATTTAAGAATTGATAACTGGTTCTTTCCAGAAAGTTCTACAGAGGTATAACTTCAGAAAAAAATTGTAATGATTTAAAAATATCCCCTATGTTCAGTTCATGAAGAAACCAGATCCCTTCGATGTTTCTTTATTTTCAGTAATACCAGATGGTCTTGGTTTCTGTATTTTGGAGAATTTTAGTTGGAGTTTATAGGTAAGAGTTCAACAAATTTCAAAGCTAGCATGCAAAATCTTTATTTGGGTTAAACTATTGCTGTTTGCTGATAAACATTTGTTCCCCCAGACCATTGTTAATTGGCAGCCTTGGGTATGTAGCTTATGTCAGGCCACATGTAGAATATGTAGATGAATGTGAACAAACTAGAGTGGATTGAGAGAATGGAAACTATTTGAGGTGTTTGAATGTTATGAGGACTGGCTAGAGATACTGAGAAGCCTGCTGGAAAAAGAAAAAAAAAAAAAAAATAACAATCTTGAGACTTGTTTACTCTTTATTGCGCCAGAGGGCAAAACTGGGCACATCAGTTTCAGGGTGGCAAATATAAACTCCAAAGCAAGAGTTTTCTACTGTTGTGGATGTGTACATTATAGAAATGACTGCCTTACAGGACCTTAAAATTGGTAAAATGGGAAAAACACTGTTAATCAAGATAAGGCATCTTTCGAAGTGAAGAGAATTACCGTATCAGCTTGAACAAATCCTTGCCTTAAACATCTAAAGCATTGATGCTAACACAAGACAATTTTTGACAAAAGGAAATGATAAGAAAGTTGGACTTTGTTTAAATTTTAGAATAGTTTTTACTAGAAATGAGCATAGTTTTTACAGAACTGCCAGTATTGAGACCTATAAAATAAAAATGTTGACAGGGCACGGTGGCTCACGTCTGTAATCCCAGCACTTCGGGAGGCCAAGGCAGGCAGATCATTTAAGGTCAGGAGTTCAAGACCAGCCTGACCAACATGGTGAAACCCTGTCTTTACTAAAAAATACAAAATAGTAGCCAGGTGTGGTGGTTTACACTGGAAATCTCAAATACTCAGGAGGCTGAAACAGGAGAATCACTTAAACCCAGGAGGTAGAAGTTGCAATGAGTAGAGATTGCACCACTGCACTCCAGCCTGGGTGGCAGAGCAAGACTTTATCTCAAATATATATAAGCAATGAAAATACTAGAGCTAGGAACATAGTTTTAAAATATCTCTAAAAGCTTTTATAAGTTAGCATTTGTCTTCGAGAATAATTTCTTGGAGGCAGTAGGAAACCCAGTATGGAACTGGATTATTAAGTAGTCATTTCCCTCTTAAGACCATAAGTGAATAAAGGTGAAGAATCTGGATAAACAGGAAGGAATCAATTCCACGAAGATACATAATCATACACTTTTGGGGAGAATTAATAGTATTGAAAGAGGATTTTTTTATGTTTGTCTTTTAGGACGCTTAGACACTAATGAGACTACAAAGCCACAGGTTAGGTTTAGACATAATGCTCTTAAAATTCTTGTTCTGTAGTTAAATAGGAATTTCGCTTCAATTAGAGTTGTGTTTCTTTTTTTTTAACCTACCAGGCACATAATAGGTGCTCAGTTATTGATTAAAAGAAATGTTCCCAGTAAGATCAGTCTCTGAAATTGGCAGAGGGTCTTGTTGATTCTGGCATATATGCAGAAAATATTTATTCTTTACTATCTTTGCCAGTCTTTTGAACTTAAATCATTGTTGAGAGTTGTTTAAATGGTATCGATTGGTTGAAAAGATTGGTTTTAGTGCATCCTTTAATGCAGGCTCCTCAGTTTTCAAGTACTTTTTAGACTACCCTGGTTCTCTTCCAAATTATATATGAGATTATTGATATGAGAAAGACTTGTAAATGAACATCAGCCCTGGCACATTTGTTAATATTTATTTGCCCCTCTGGAAAATAGGCCAGTAAATTTTTATGGTTTAAGTGATTGTCAAAGTGAAAAGGACCCAAACCATCAAATAAAACCATTTCAATACCTACCTGCAAGGGTTGTTGATTTTTTCTAAGGTATATACGGAAAACTCAACATTTAGGTGCTATTATTAGCAGTAGAAATAGTAACTGCTAACACATTTAGTGTTTATCCTTTGCCAGCAACTTTCAGGTTTGTAAATTTATTTAGTCCTCACAGCTACCCTCTGAGAGAGGTCCGTTGTTATGGGTAAGGAAACCAAGTCACAGAAATAGCATGCCTCATGTCACATAACTAGAAAGCCAAGGAGTCCAGGTTTAAGCTCAGATGGTTTGACTTCAAAGTTTATGCTTCTAGGAATTATATCTACAGCTTCTCTGTCCTATAGCCAACAAGAGGAAGAGGAGACAAAACTACGTAACTACTAAACCATAAAATGCTCAAAATGAGTGATGCCTTCCTTTTAGGTAGTACTTTTAGTTTCCAAAGTCCTTTTAGTCTTACTTTATTGTCTTTTTTAATGCTTCTTTAATGCCTAGGTCTTCACACGTTGTACTGACTACTTCCATTGAAATAGACATCAGAAATAGTATGAAAGGCTTTTAAGAACTTGTTTTAGAAGGGAAAAAAAAGTATTAGAGACTATAACTGACATTTTTACGACTTACTTTTTGTAATGTCTTAAAGATAGGTTTGTATGTGAAAATACTGTACTAAGTACAAATTATCTTCTCATATTGTGTAATGGTCCCACCACCAAGGAGTCATGTGCTGAGAACTATATTTGAGTAACAATGGAGATGAGGTGTCTGTGTGTCCATGTCCTGTGTGTATTTGTGGTACATGGATATACATACAGACAAATGAATTTAATCAGAGCCCCTAATGTAATGGCACAGTTCCCTGAGAAAACTACCTTCATCCTATTGTACAAAGTAAGTCTACACAATCTAAAGGTCAGACTTGGTCGTTTTTAAAGTATTAAAGCACCAGGCCAGGCACGGTGACTCACGCCTGTAATCCCAGCACTGGGAGGCTAAGGCAGGTGGATCACCTAAGGTTGGGAGTTCGAGACCAGCCTGACCAACATGATGAAACCTTGTCTACTAAATATACAAAAATTATCCAGGCATGGTGGTACATGCCAGTAATCCCAGCTACTTGGGAGGCTGATGCAGGAGAATCACTTGAACCCAGGAAGTAGAGGTTGTAGTAAGCCAAGATAATGCCACCACACTCCAGCATGGGTGACAGAGCAGAACTCTGTCTCAGAAAGAAGGGGAAAAAAAAAATATATATATATATATATATATATATATATATATATATATATATACACACACACACACACACACACACACATATGTGTAGGTATGTATATAGAAGCACTAAATGTCAATGTCATCTCACTTAAGGGCGTTGTCCCTCTGGATGCTTGCCAAAATCTAGAAGAGAAAATACACCTTTTGCAACTTAAAGGCTGCAGACTACATAAATCCAAATTGTAGAATTATTTTAGACATAAAATTTTCTTGATTCATGCCAATTTAAAAATTTGGACTCTTGGCAAGGCTTCATAATAACTAATTTCATTCTACCTCTTCTAGAGCAATCATGGTAGTGTAGCAAATTTCTATTCATCCTTCAGACATTTTCTTAGGTATTACCTCAGAAGGACAACCCCCTACCACATATATACTTGTGTTGAAAATTAATGACTGCTGGTATTACCTCAGAGGGACAACCCCCTACCACATAGATAACTTGTGTTGAAAATTGATGACTGCCAGCTGGGTGCAGTGTCTTATGCCTGTAATCCCAGCACTTTGGGAGGCTGAAGCAGGAGGATCACCTGAGGTCAGGAGTTCAAGACCAGCCTGGTCAACATGGTGAAACCCTGTCTCTACTAGAAATAAAAAAACTAGCTGAGTGTGGTAGTGAACACCTGTAATCCCAGCTACTTGGGAGGTTGAGGCATGAGAATCGCTTGAACCCAGGAGGCAGAGGTTGCACTGAGTTGCGGGTGCGCCATTGCCATCCAGCCTGGGCAACAAGAGTGAAACTCCATCTCAAAAAAAATAACTGCCTTTTCTGTACTGTCACCCTTAAAACAGTCTCATTCCTTACATTAAATCATTATCTGATTTATATGTTTCTATATTTCCCTGCTTTTATCCTGTAAGCCTAATAGGCTTGAGCCCAGACTGTCTTATTGAACTTGAACTCAGGTCATTTGGTGACTAGTATAGTAAATAGAGCTGGTAACCCCATATACATTCAGTAACATGTTAATTCTCTGATTAAAAAATACATTGGCCAGGTGTGGTGGCTCACCCCTGTAATAGCAGCACTTTGGGAGGCTGAGGCAGGTGGATCACCTTAGGTCAGGAGTTCAAGACCAGCCTGACCAACATAGTAAAACCCTGTCTCTACTAAAGATACAAAAATTAGCCAGGCGTGGTGGTGGGCGCCTGTAATCCCAACTACTCAGGATGCTGAGGCAGGAGAATTGCTTGAACCTGGGAAGCGGAGGTTGCAGTGAGCCGTGATTACACCATTGCACTCCAGCCTGGGCGACAGCAAGACTACATCTTTAAAAAAAATATACATCGGTATTAATATTGGCATGGCTACTTAGAAATTATTTTTGTCAGTAAAAGTCTAGGCTCAATCAGATCAAATTTATAGATCATCAGCATCACAGTTTCATTAAAGGATCAGAGAAGAAAAAAATGAGAAGCATGAAATAGTAATTGCCAAGTACAGTAATGGAGTTTTGTGTCTAAAGTAAGTCTTTGTAAGGGCTCTATTTTTCATTGAGATAATGTGCCAGCTGAGGAAGAAATTTCACAAAGCCTCTTTTACCTCCTTGGTAACAAGGACAAGATAAACCCTGATGATATAGCTGATGTAAATCTTAAGAAAAAGACTCTTCGCAGACTAAAATGAATCCCCAGATGTTCTTTCTGAGATGTTGCAATAAAGCACTATGGAGGTCAGGAATTCTAGTTAGTTTTACTACTAGCTCAAGATTCAGGGTTTTTAAAGTATTAAGTTGTAATACTTTCTAAAAGTATTTAATGGCTGTTTTTCCATTTCATCATTCATCTGATTGGCCCTCTGGTTTCTCTACAGTTTATTCCTTAAGACAACTTCAAAATCCAAGGCAACCTTGCTTAGGCTGATGAATTCATATCAGCTTGTATATTAAAATCCAACCAGAAGAGGAGTTAGTAACTTCCTCTTTCTACCTCATTAAGAAACTGTTTCACTTGTATCTGTTCTGCCTGGATTGAAGGGTGTGACCCCTTTTCCTAGCATTTCATTTCTGTTTTTCTCTGATTACCCAGTATCTGAATTCTACCTGCCCACCCAAATCAACAGTACTCTGCCTCTGGATCTTGCCTGCCCAAATCCGTAGCATTCAGATGCTCTGGCCTGAAGTTGGCTTCTGGACTACTTTGTTTAGGGACCCACGTATATTTCCAAATTAGGCCTTCCATGAAGAGAACTCCTTTTTTAAAAAGTAGTTGAGAATTCCCTTTTTTATTTGTTTGTTTGTTTGTTTATTTTAATTTTTTGTTTGTTTTTTTGAGACAGTCTTTCTCTGTTGCCCAGGCTGGAGTGCAGTGGCCTGATCTCGGCTCACTGCAACCTTCGCCTCCAGGGTTTAAACGATTCTCCTGCCTCAGCCTCCCAAGTAGCTGACATTACAGGCACACACCACCAGGCCCAGCTAATTTTTGTGCTTTTAGTAGAGGGTTTTGCTGTATTGACCAGGCTGGCCTCGAACTCCTGACCTTGAACTCCTGACCTTATGATCTGCCGGCCTCAGCCTCCCACAGTGCTGAGATTACTGGTGTGAGCCACTGCGCCCTGCTGAAAATTCCCTTTTTTAAAGCTGAGTGTACTTTTCATCTTACCTGTTACAGTGTTACAATCTTTTCTATAAAATTCTGCTTAATTTTCATTTTAATGTATTCATTTAGAATGTATAATTTTATAATTTGTGATATCTAATATAGTTTAAACATAATTTCCATATATAAAGAAAACATTAAAATGAAACCATCTGACAGAAAATACTATTTGAGTTAATACCGAACGATCTGATTTATTTAGCATGGCAATTTTTTTTTTTTTTTTTTTTTTTGAGACGGAGTTTCGCTCTTGTTACCCAGGCTGGAGTGCAATGGCGCGATCTCGGCTCACCGCAACCTCCGCCTCCTGGGTTCAAGCAATTCTCCTGCCTCAGCCTCCTGACTAGCTGGGATTACAGGCAAGCGCCACCATGCCCAGCTACTTTTTTGTGTTTTTAGTAGAGACGGGGTTTCACCATGTTGACCAGGATGGTCTCGATCTCTCGACCTCGTGATCCACCCGCCTCGGCCTCCCAAAGTGCTGGGATTACAGGCTTGAGCCACCGCGCCCGGCCCTTAGCATGGCAATTTTAAAAGATAAATCAGAATTGTAAGAATCCTGTTTCCAGTACAGTCTTAAAATCTTAGGGCATTCTCTGTTTTTCAAAGTATTTACTTTTCATATTCAATATTTTTCTATTTAGTTTCAGTTGAAATGATAAAAGTTCTCACATAAATAATAAAGTGATTTTTTTAGATTAAATCTTTTCTATAATCTTTCAATTATCTTACTTGCTCTGATGGGGGGAAAATGCTTTAACCATAGGCATATCTAAAGAAATAATTTAGGATTCATTGAAGAATTCATATAAGAATTAAGAATAATATGCAAAATGAAGTGAAAATACAAATTATAAGTGAAAATGTTCATTAGATTAATTTGATGATGTTCATGTTGGGAATCTATAAGTTATTTTCTGCATTGTCCTCATTTTTAAAGTCTCAAACAATGAAACTTTTATTTCTTCTCAGTTATGTGTGTACAGCTATTCATTCATCCAACAAGTCTCTCTGTTCAGAGGCACTTGCCTCTGTTACTAGTCTCTTCAGTGTCATTGGGATGCATTTTATTAAGATAACAATTGAGCATGTACAAGAAGCTAAAGCTTACCCACAGGTTTAGAAGGCCATGAAATGAAGCAGAATAAAAGGTTATAATGTGCTATAATAAAATTTATATTTCTGAATATTATGCTAAGGAAGTATTTTAGGTAGCTCGGTAACTTTGCCAGAGGAATGACAGTGTAAACAGAAGCTTAAACTGTTTCTATCCCTGAGAAGTTAATTACGATCATATTCAAATACTTGAAAATTGGCTCTGCTATTGCTTAGTTGGGAGACCTTAAGCAAGTTACTGTCTCTCTCCAAGCCTTTAAATTTTAAGTAAGATATTGAACTTGGCCCTGTCTTGTCACAAATTTTTATAATACTAAAAGGCAGCCTTCAATATATTCCTTTTGCAAATATTTAGTACACTGACATATTATTTAAAATAGCAGACAGAAACAAATATAAACTCGTAGATTTATGTGGAAAATTCGGTATCATCTTAGAATTCTGGAAATTGTATTTAACTTTGCCATCATAGAAACTATCTTGGCTGGGCTCAGTGACCCACACCTGTAATCCCAGCTCTTTGGGAGGCTGAGGCAGGAGGATAACTTGAGGTCGGGAGTTTGGGACCAGCCTGACTAACATGGAGAAACCCCATCTCTACTAAAAATACAAAATTAGCCGTGCGTGGTGGCACATGCCTGTAATTTCAGCTACTTCGGAGGCTGAGGCAGGAGAATTGCACCCAGGAGGCAGAGGTTGCAGTGAGCCGAGATTGCGCCATTGCACTCCAGCCTGGGCAACAAGAGTCAAACTCCATCTCAAAAAAAAAAAGTATGTTGAATATTATTACATTTTATAAATAAAGATGTACCTTATTATCCAGTCTTATACAATGCAGTAATGTCTCCCATTTTCTACATTTTTAGTTACATGCAGTCAACTGAAGTCTAGATATATTAAATGGAAAAGCTCAAGAAATAAACAGTGCTTAGATTTTAAATTGTGCATCATTCTGAAGTAGCATGATGAAATCTTGCACCATCTTGCCTAGGAAGGCAATCATCCCTTTTTCCATTGTCTATGCTATGCTATAGACACTACCTGCCTGTTAGTAGCCATCATGGTTATCAGATCCTTTGTCCTGGGATGGCAGTGCTTGTGTTCAAGTAACTCTTATTCATAATAGCCCCAAAGTACAAGAGTAGTGATGCTTGCATTTTGTTAAATTGTTTTATTTTACTATTAATCTTACTGTGCCTAATTTATAAATAAAATTTTATCGTAGATATATATGTATTTGAAAGCACATAGTATATATTTATAAAGTTTCATACTCTCCACAGTTTCAGGCATTCACGGACGGTCTTGGAATGTATACCCTGTAGATAAAGGTGAACTTCTGTATTATGTGATATCGGTATAGAGGTTTTAAAAATTGTGCTGAATGAGTTTTAAGCCAAGGATGTTTGATTACAATTTTTCCTAAGATTAACATTGTTTTTAAGTAGAGTGCTAGTGACTAATGCAGGTTAACTAAAGCTTCAACTTGAATAATTTTATTTTCTTTAAGCAAAATTTTACTTCATTCCAAACTGAACAAAATTACATTGTACTTATGATTTCCCTACGCATTTTAAAGATGTACACTCTAAAGGACTAAAATTACAAACCTTTTCCATTATAACCTATTAGTTGTTAGCAAGGCTATGTACTTGTAAATCTCTCCTACTGCCAGAAATTGTTTGGTTCAGAGGGGACTGGGTTATCAAGAATGGCTGCTGCTTTTGTTCATGACCGTGTTCTGTATAAGTGATGGAGTTGGACAGTTTCATTCATATGCAAATCTACTTTTTAATAGCATGATGATCTGAGGTGGTGATAATTTGAGGTTTCAAATTCTGAAAATAATGAATATAGTTTTATTTCATCCATAAGTTATTGTTAAAATACTACTTTTAAATGCCATGTTTTCTGCTTGCATTTTTATTTTTAAATTTTTATTTATTTATTTTTGAGACAGAGTTTCACTCTTTTTACCCAGGCTGGAGTGCAATGACGCAATCTCAGCTCACTGCACCCTCCCTACCTCCTAGGTTCAAGAGATTCTCCCACCTCAGCCTCCAAAATAGCTTATGGGATTACAGGCATGTGCCACCACACCAAGTTAATTTTGTATTTCTAGTAATTTTATATTTCTCTGTGTTATTCGGGCTGGTCTCAAACTCCCTACCTCAGGTAATCCGCCCACCTCAGCCTGCCAGTGCTGGGATTACAGGCATGAGCCACCACACCTGGCCTCTGCTTGCATTTTTAAAGTGACATTATCTTTATTATTAAGGGCCTATTCTAGGCCCAGTACTTCACTATAGTCTATAAAAGATGGTCCCTGCCGGCAAAGAACTGTTAACCTATATGGGAATATTATACTAACATACAATAAACAAGTGGAGAATAATGGAATGTAATCTCTGGCTTGCTAACCTGAAGTGTGGTAGAAGCTCAAAGGAAATGTGGATTTAAACTTATCAGAGAAGACTTATAAGCAGAGATGAGGCTGGGTGCGGTGGCTCATGCCTCTAATCCCAGCACTTTGGGAGGCTGAGGCTAGTGGATCACCTGAGGTCAGGAGTTCAAGACCAGCCTGGCCAACCTGGTGAAACCCTGTCTCTACAAAAATACAAAATTTAGCTGGGCATGTTGGTGTGCACCTGTAATTCCATCTACTTGGGATGCTGAGACAGGAAAATCACTTGAACCCAGGAGGCGGAGGTTGCAGTGAGCGAGACTGCACCATTGCACTCTAGCATGGGCAACAAGAGCAAAACTCTGTCTCAAAAAAAAGATAGGAAAGATGAGCTGGGCTTAAAAAGTGGTTAAGATTGATTATGTGAAATGAAGGAATGATAACTTGCAAGTGCAGAAAAAACATGAACCAAGACATGATGAAGTAGGAAGGAGTAGATACAGTAGAATGAAGGCAAAGAGCAGAAATTAGGGAATTGGTAGGGAAATGAGTCTAATCATGTTTGAGATTGTTTTCCTTCCTTTGCATAAGGTACCCTCATTTCTAAACAAAGAAAACAAGGGTATTCAGATTGCCTGCAGCCCTTCGAGAGCCATGGTGTGTTGCTTTGAAGAAAAAAAGAAAACAAAAACTTCTGAGAAATACTGGAAGGAAACCTAGGCATAAATAAGTTTACCTTAAATAATTGGGGGTATGTGGCTTTTAACTCAGCAAATCAGGTGAGAAATCTTGAAAGGAAAGGGTTGCCTAGGCAAAATGCTACTATCTAGGATATTTTTTGCCTTAGGTTAAGATTGACTTTACCACTATGGGAATAAGTGACTTTACCACAATAATAATTGTGAATGAATACCATAATACTATTGTTAAACCAAAGAGAAATAATATTTTTTCAAACCTCACTCAGATTTTCTTCTAAGTCTTAGCTCACGTTATTTACTACTAGAATGTCCTTTCACTCATCTTCAGTTGTCTAAATCTTACGCTGTTTACCCTCTACATGAAATTTTTCCAGTTTACTTTTCCTCCTCAGCCAAAAATACCATTTCTCGCATTTGAGCTTCCATACCTGACTTAGAACAAATACATGCTGCCTTATGGGAAGGGGCCATCTTATTCTTTATTGTATACTCTGCAAGTCTAGCCTAGTATCTTAAACATAGTGGGTGTTAAACAAGTGACCATTGATGCTGAAAATCAGCAGTAATACCTTCATGGTAAAGTAGTAGAAAGGCTACATATCAGCTAGACAAATATAGAAATATGCAGGTTATTTCCAGGTAATTTAGGAGTGCTCTACCTTTTACTACTTCACTGACTAGAGCTCTTCTCATTCTATACCAGCTATTAACATTCATTCCTCAGGTCTCGGGTACCTTAAAATGTCATTTTTTTTTTCCACCAAAACCAGAAACGTGTGGGTAGGGGTATGAATAATCAGGCCTATAAGATTTCTATATCTTTTGGGGGGTTATTAGTGATCTAATTGATAATTTCTAACCTTTCCAGTGAAGTGTGAAATTCTATAAAGTTTAATTGTTATTTTTTCGCCTTTATTTGTGTATCTCTGAGGAGACAGGAAATGGTAGTAGTATAAAGAATCCTTACATTTAAAAATATTTTTCAAGAAACACCATTCCATAATCACAGAAATAAAAGCATTGAGGATTTACTGTAATTCCTTAAGGTAACTCTAAAATTAATGGAATGCTTTTGAATGCCTGAACTTACTGGAGTCACCTTATTGAATGATATAGGCTTTCACATAAATTTTCTTGGACAATTTTATAAGAGACCAAATGCCTTTCCTCCTCTTCCCAGCTCTGCCTTTCAAAAAGAAACAAACCAGGGAAGTCACACCAAAATTTTAAAAAATATATAAGAAGGCAAAGAAAGTTGTGGATCAAATAAATACCATTTGTTTACTGCTATGACATTTAAGTCCTAATAAGGATTCATTTTTATGTATCCTTGTATAGCATTTATATAAAATTTATAGGACATTTATGTCTGTTTTCTAGAACTCAGTGTATAAATTACATTGAAAAGACTGTTGCTGCTGGTTTTGTTTGGCTTTGAGGGTGGCTGACATATTTGTTATATTTACCTTTTAAACAAAAGTCAAGAATTCAACCAGCAATTAAATAATAATTCCTGTGGTGATGCACTTTACCTTCTATATTGATTTTCTTTATGACCTGTTTTCCAGGTGTAAATTTTGATATCACCATTGCCACCCTCCCCTCAAAAAAGGTGAGAACTGACTAAACTACTGGTATTTAGACCATGTGGAGAAGGAACTGAAACTGGAAACAGAAGCAGACGTCTGTACAGAGCAGAGTGTCAGCCAATAGCTCACTTTAGTAGAGGGCAATAAATGCCACATGAGATGATCCCCTCAGCAGAAAACTGTAAGTAACTCTGGGGACTTGCAGGAGAATTGAACAGTTGTTTCTGCTGACTCAGTAAAAATGTCTTCATTTTATAATTTGTGGCCTGCATGCTTGTAAATTAAGATACATTGAGTTGTCAAGTAATGGACTTGTCTGGATTGTAGGTAGGAATTTAAGCCAAAATTGAATGTAGCATTCCCCCAGAAGTAACCTGGGATCTGTGCCATAAAACCTGAAGCAAAGGTTATGTGAATTTGCATAGCTAGGTTAAAACTAGGCTGTTGAGCTTTGCCTGGAAAACCAATTAGAGGATTTTAGTCTTGATATGGCAGGGAATAGGGAGCATTATAGCCTGTTAACTTGTTTGGAAATAAATGTGGCAATACTATATATAGAAATGTCTAAGAAATAAAGTAAGGTAGCAAGGAAACTGGGCGTATAACTATTGTAGTAATCTAGGGGTGAAGAAAACCTGAACAGCAATAGTGGCATGAGAAATGGAGGTGATATAATAAATTTGAGATATCTCAAAGAAAATATTTTTGAACATCATGATGGGTTGGATAAATGGGAGGTATAAAAGATTATACGTTTTCTATACTGGAAGACAGTGGCAGTATCACTAGAAAAAAGGAGGCAAGAAAATAGTTTAAGGCCAGGCAGTGGCTCGCACCTGTAATCCTGATACTTTGGGAGGCAGAGGTAGACGGATCATGTGAGGTCAAGAGTTCAAGATACTTTACAAAAGAAGACATACGGGAGGCCAACAAACATGAAAAAATGCTCATCATCACTGGTCATCAGAGAAATGCAAATCAAAACCACATTGAGATACCATCTCACACCAGTTAGAATGGCGATCATTAAAAAATCGGGAAACAACAGATGCTGGAGAGGATGTGGAGAAATAGGAACACTTTTACACTGTTGGTGGGAATGTAAATTAATTCAACCATTGTGGAAGACAGTGTGGCAATTCCTCAAGGACCTAAAAATAGAAATCCCATTTGACCCAGCAATCCCATTACTGGGTATATATCCAAAGGATTATAAATCATTCTACTACAAGGACACATGCACACGAATGTTCATTGCAGCACTGTTTACAATAGCAAAGACCTGGAACCAACCCAAATGCCCAACGATGATAGACTGGATAGGGAAAATGTGGTACATATACACCATGGAATATTATGCAGCCATCAAAAACGAGGAGTTCACGTCCTTTGTAGGGACATGGATGAACCTGGAAACCATTATTCTCAGCAAACTGACACAAGAGCAGAAAATCAAACACCGTATATTCTCGCTCATAGGCGGGTGTTGAACAATGAGAACACATGGACACAGGGAGGGGAGCACTACACACTGGGATCCGTTGGGGGGAAATGGGGGAGGGGCGGGGGGTGGGGAGGTGGGAAGAGATAGCATGGGGAGAAATGACAGATACAGGTGAGGGGACGGAAGGAAGCAAAGCACACTGCCATGTGTGTACCTATGCAACAATCTTGCATGTTCATCACATGTACCCCAAAACCTAAAATGCAATAAAAAAAAAAAAAGAGTTCAAAACCAGCCTGGCCAACGTGGTGAAACCCTACCTCTACTAAAAATACAAAAATCAGCTGGATGTGGTGGCTCATGCCTGTAATCCCAGCTACTCGGGAGACTGAGTCAGGAGAATCACTTGAACCCGGGCAGTGGAGGCTCCTGTCAACTATACTCCAGCCTGGGCAATAGAGTGACTCTGTCAAAAAAAAAAAAAAAAAGAGAGAGAGAGAAAGGGAAGGTAAGGAAAAGAAGAGAAGAAAGAAAAGGAAACTAAGAGAGGGGAAATGTGTCCCATTTTTGCAATGTATTTTTGATATTTAGACATTAAGTTTCAAATGCCTTCATTTAAGGTCCCTGGATATACAAAACTGGAGTTCCATGTAAAAGTCAGGCTGGAAAGGTAAATTTGGCAGTTACATAAAGCTGATAAGGGTAGAAAAGCTGACTGAAGCTCTTTATGAAGGACAGTAGGTCCCTTTCTAACACATACTTGTGTAAATAAATAATTTCATTAGGTATGCAATCTTAGACATTTTTAGAATTGAGTAACTCTGCCTTTTTTTGTAGTGTCATATCTCAAGCCTGTGCCTGTTAGAAAATCCCTATACTTACAACAGTTATGAGAATCAATGACTGAAATGTGTTAATAATACTCTTGAGCCTTACCTTCTCTTCATAAAACGAAGATCTTTCCCAGTATTAGGCTAATGGAATGAAAATGAGAACTTAAAGTCCAAATAATTCAGTCAGTTAAAACTTTATAAAATTGATATGGCTTTAATTTCTCAAATGGAAAGCAAGTAATTGAATTGGGGGAAGTGTGCTAGTCTCCAGTTTCAAGAAACAGTATAGCACAAAGACCTGGCATTCTAGCTGAAGAGCTGTAATAATAAACAGAAATTTGAAAACCAGGAAGACAAGTTTTCCAAGAGTGCAACTGTGGCATTTCAAAGGAGATTTAACAAGAAATTCCGGAAGATGGCCAAAAATAGGTTTAGATAATTGCGATTCCTTATTTGAATACTTGTTCTTGATGGAGAAACACACAAGAGGAAATGAAGGTTCTGTCTAAGGTCTGAAACTTTTTCTCACCCTAAAGCGGTTTGCTTCTGAAGAAAACTTTTAGCCAAAAAAAATCAAATAGGAATTCAGTGATGCTTAGATTGTAGGAGTTTAAAAAGTGACCAGTGCAACCCATTTTTAGAAAATTAATTGAAAGCAAATATTTTGGTTTTCTAGGAGCAAAACCTGTTTTTTAGGATTTCTATTTGTAAAGTTAAAGTATCACTGTTTACCCAGTTATTACTTGCCATAAGAAATAGCCTCCCAGCATCAGATAGAAATACGATGTTATTCTATATCTTTGTTTTTTTAATCGTCATAAAACATCTTCTGAAATGGATTTTTAATGTGGTCTTTTTTAATGATATGTAATGAAGCCTTAAAATGTTAATCTGCATTTTCAAATTAGTCTTGTAAAACCTCAGTAATATGTCTTCTGGATATATCAGGATCTTTTAGACCATTTTACCTTAATTCTTGAACCACTTGATTAATCCAAATTCAGTAAACCTATGACCTCAAATTGGGTTACCCAGAACTGGGAATATTTTTGTATTTCCATTCTGTTTACATCTGACTTACCTGCCTGGTCTGCTAACTTCTCCTTTCTTTTCATGACTCCTAAGTTATGGAGGTAAGTTAAGATTTACTATCAATTATAGTCATGTGACATTCATTTTGAACTTACATTCTCTTAGTTTTTTTAATTGCTAAGCAGTCTTGTAGCATTACATTGTTCTTAGCAAATTAGGTGTATCTCAATTTTAACTGGACTATTTTACCCTTTAAATGTACAGTTTTGTGTAATTTGCAATAAGTTTATATCCTTATAAACATTTATATTTTCATCTCATTTCCATGTGGCATTACCCAAGTAAACTTATAATTGAAGATACTCTGGGGTACTTTCTGTAATCTGTAACTTGAGTCAACTCTTTCAGACTGTATTATTTAAACTGTCCTCATCCATCTTTGAATCTATTATAAATCTTGTTGTTCCAAGCATCTGTTCACTCAGACTATAGTCTCCAAATGTTTCAGTTCAGCTCACTTGAGCCTGTTAGATGCACAACACAGTTGGGGAGTATGAAGACCACTATAGCATAGTCTCAGTCCTCATCTTGAAAGAACTCATGGTACCTTAAATATTGCAGCCAGATTTCTTTGGAGGTCTCTTGTTACAAAAAGGGTAGACCAGATTCAGTGGCACATGCCTGTAATCCCAACACTTTGGGAGGGTGAGGTGGAAGGACTGCTTGAGCCCAGAAGTTTAAGACCAGCCTGGGCAACACAGTAAGACTTCATCTTTACAAAAAGAAAAAATTAGCCAGGCATGGTGGCATGCATTTGTAGTCCCAGGTACTCAAGAGACTGAGGCTGGGCCGGGTGCGGTGGCTCAAGCCTGTAATCCCAGCACTTTGGGAGGCCGAGGCGGGTGGATCACGAGGTCAAGAGATCGAGACCATCCTGGTCAACATGGTGAAACCCCGTCTCTACTAAAATACAAAAAAAATTAGCTGGGCATAGTGGCGTGTGCCTGTATTCCCAACTACTCAGGAGGCTGAGGCAGGAGAATTGCCTGAACCCAGGAGGCAGAGGTTGCAGTGAGCCGAGATCGCGCCATTGCACTCCAGCCTGGGTAACGAGCGAAACTCCGTCTCAAAAAAAAAAAAAAAAAAAAAAAAAGAGACTGAGGCTGAAGGATAGCCTTAGCTCTGGATTTTTAGGTTACAGTGAGCCATTGCAGCATCACTGCACTCTAGCTGAGTAACAGGGTGAAATACTGCTTAAAAAAAAATACAAAAACATACACACACAAACCAACAACAAAACCAAAATCAAAAGGATAAAATAAATCTCTCCTATTTGGCCTCATACTCATGAACCCAAAGAAATTCACATTCTTTCCAGAAGTGTTTTGAAATGATGAAGAATAATATGAAATAGAAACAGTTATTTGGTATGTTTTACCATGTTGATAAAAGGCCATTTTTTAAATAGCCATTTGTTTTAATGATTTCTGGATTTTGAGGTGTTGATGTGGAATATGAAGGTGCAGAAGACTGCCTACCTAAAACCTGTTGTGTGGTTAAATAAGTCTTAAGTACAGTTTAGTTTTGGAAGCAAGGTCTTATTTATTTTGCTACATGTTTAGTTCTCTTTTTATTCTGTGTCATGTTTAATATCCATTTTCCATTTTCACCCATGTGAGACTTCAGCTTTTTATCCATGAAAATATTTTTGTGATTGAATCTATCTCATAGTTAAATATTAAGGCATTTAAGATGATGAGTTTTTTCATAAAAATTATACTTTTCCTTTGTAATAGGCCAACAGAAATTCTAATAATTTTTTTTTTGAGACAGAATCTCACTCTGTCACCTAGGTTGGAGTGCAGTGGCACAATCTCGACTCACTGCAACCTCCACTTCCCGAAATCAAGCAACTCTCCTGTCTCAGCCTCCTGAGTAGCTGGGGACTACAGGCGCATACCACCATGCTCAGCAATTTTTTGTAATTTTTGGTGGATACAGCGTTTCGCCATGCTGACCAGGCTAGTCTCCCGACTTCAGATGATTCACCCGCCTTGGTGTCCCAGAGTGCTGGGATTACAGGCATGAGCCACCATACCTGGCCAGAAATCCTAATAAGTCTTGGGGTATAGTTCCATAGCAAAGCTGGTAATTGCGATTTTTTGGAGTTTTTTTTGTTGCTGTTGTTAATGTTGTTTTCAAATAGAGATGGGGGTCTCACTCTTTTTGCCCAAGCTGATCTCAAACTCCTGGGCTCAAGGATCCTTCCGCCTTGACCTCTCAAAGCGCTGGGATTATAACCACCACACCCAGCCCAGTACTTGTGTTTTTTACTAGGTCATTGATATTCCAGAAATCTAAGTTTTTTTTGTTTTTTTTTTTTTTTTTTGTAATTTTAAAATTTTTTCTCTTTATTTCTGAGCATTTGTTTAGAAATGCTAAGTCTGGGCAGCCAGGTGAGGTGGCTCATGCCTGTAATCCCAGCACTTTGGGAGGCCAAGGTGGGCAGATCACCTAAGGTCATAAGTTCAAGACTAGCCTGACCAACATGGAGAAACCTCATCTCTACTAAAAATAAAAAATTAACCGGGCATAGTGGCACATGCCTGTAATCCCAGCTACTTGGGAGGCTGAGGAGAATTGCTTAAACCCGGGATGTGGAGGTTGCGGAGAATTGCTTAAACCCGAGATGTGGAGGTTGCAGTGAGCCAAGATCATGCCATTGCACTCCTGCCTGGGCAACAAGTATGAAACTCTGTCTAAAAAAATATGCTAAGTCTGTTCTCTCCCATGAGTCCTTTGGCTCCAGGTAATAAAATTTCATAAATTTTTGTAAATTATTTTTGAAAATTTCTTCACACTTGCAGTTTCCTCACACTTGCAGTGTAACTTGCTAAACAGTCAACTTTCGTAGCACAGAGGAAAAAATAGTAAAATACAGGAGATTGAGTACTCTTAGCAAATCTTTTATTACCCCAGCATAGCCTCTAGTGGGATAATTCTCTATCAATATGAACATTTCTGTGATTTATGATAGAGAATCAGTGCAAAAATTTATAAAGCAAAGCTGAAGTTTGTCAGTTGAAAATGGTATACAGGACAAATTAGAAACAGATTATGATTCCCTAAACCATATATTTCTCAAGCTGCTTTCTTGTGACCATTTGATACTACTTCAGGCTCCTAATTTCAAATACATTTTTAAAGCAGCCCAAATAGGCCAGGCACAGTACCTCATGCCTGTAATCCCAGCACTTTGGGAGGCTGAGGTGGGCAAATCATCTGAGGTCAGAGTTCAAGACCAGCCTGGACAACATGGTGAAATACCTCTACAATAATACAAAAATTTATCCAGGAGTGGTGGCACGTGCCCGTAGTCCCGGCTACTCAGGAGGCTGAAGTGGGAGGATTGCTTGAGCCTGGGAGGTGGAGGTGGCAGTGAGCTGAAATCGCAACGCTGCACTCCAATCTGGGTAACAGAGACCCCGTCTCAAAAAAAAAGCCTAAATTAATCTTGACTTTACCATACCCTAAGAACTCTTTGTAATTACCACTTGTATATTAAATGCAAAAGTAATTAAGCATTAGAGCTCTTTTTCAGAAAATGTTTGTAGGGAGAACTTCTAATCACTTATAAGGTAAATTATTGAGGTTCAAGAATCATAAGTTAAAATCTTGGTGCCTTGGCTAGGCATGGTGGTTCACACCTGTAATCCCAGTGCTTTGAGAGACCAAAGTGGGAGAATCACTTAAGGCCAGGATTATGGACAACATGTGAGACCTGGTTTCTACATAAAGTAAAAAATAATAACCCTGCCATGGTGGTGTGCGCCTGTAGTCCCAGCTACTTGGGAGGCTGAGGTGGGAGGATCACTTGAGCCCAGGAGTTTGAGGCTGCAGTGAATTATGATTACACCAGAACTCACTACATCTTCCAACTCCTGCACTCCGGCCTGGTGACAGAATATTATATAAAGAGTATTAAATAAATGAATCTTTGATGCCTTATCAGAAATGAAACTGTGAGTGATAAAAACATGCTGAAACAAACATAAGTGGGAAAATATGGGAGACCCAACAAATATTACAAATATGTAATATTTGTACATATTTATGGGGTGCATGTGATATTTCGTTATATGTATAGAATGTGTAATGATCAAGTCAAGGTACTTAGGGTATCCATCAGTTTGATCAATTTTTTTTTTAATTATTATTATTATTATTTTTTTTTAGACAGATCTTGCTCTTTCACCCAGGCTGGAGTGCAGTGACGTAATCTTTGCTCATAAGCATTCATGAAGAAGAACAATGGAAAGATATATTGAAGGTAGGACATTTACCAAAGCACCAAGTACATGGATCGCTCTAGAGAGCAGCAATCATTATGGCCTAAGCACAGTTGGGGCCTGGCTGCCCAGAGACTGCATGGTAGCAGATGAAGCCAAGAGTTAGGCTGAGTATAGATTTGGCTAACACGTATGCCCTAAATATGTAATGAAACAAGAAAAATGGAAATTTCTCTTTAAAAGAGAACAGGCAACTTCATTTATTTATCTGAGATTATTCTGGTATGATGATAGTCTCTGGTTTTGGTGTTTCATTGATGATGAATGCTTCAGGGCTTTTTATCCTTTAAAAGCTATAGTATTCAGTTTTGTTTTCAGAAGATACTGTTCTAATACTGACCAAACGAAAGCCTTCCTTTAATACAGTGTCAATCAATAAGCCGAGGACATTTATTCCATTGGCCAATTTTCGGTTATCAGGCATACCTAGAAACATACCTAGGACACAGAAAAAGCTTAATTATAATGCATCTCTTTAATAACTAGCAAAACTACACACATAAATTTTACTTACAACCATACAGGCATCATACCATCTCAAGACAGATTTTTTTTTTTTTGAGATTTAATTGAAAAATCCAAATCAATAATTTCAGGTGCTGAAAATTGAGAACTTGCTGTGATTTTGAAAGTAATTTCAATTCCATATTTAGATGGAATTGAAATAAACCAACACTCATCAATCTGAGAGATTATTTTCTAAAGAAAACAGTTTGATCAATTAAATTATCTTATTTTTTATGTAACTTTTCAATTTTGTTTTGAATTTGCTACTTTTGATTCAATTAGTTGATTAAATCAAACATTTTCATGAATGCTGTGCACTTAACAATTTTCATAACCTCCAGATCTAGTCTTATCAATTATTAGCACTGACATGGATTTTTCTTTGTGACTCATTCCTATCAAATCCACCTTTTTTTTTTCCAGGTGAAATTTTGCAGATATAAAATGTCAAGATTTTTATTTTCACTTTTTATGCAGTAACTTTCCATGCCAAAGAGCACAACTTGGGGTCAAGAGCCTCTGGATTGGGCCAGCCTTGGTGGAGCACTTCGGGAGGCTCAGGTGGGTGGGTCACTTGAGATCAGGAGTTTGATAACAGCTTGAACAACGTGGTGAAACCCTGTCTCTACTTTTAAAAAAAAAAAAAAAAAGCAAAAGCCAGGTACAGTGGTTCACGCCTGTAATCCCAGCACTTTGAGAGGCCAAGGCAGGCAGATCACCTGAGGTCAGGAGTTCAAGACCAGCCTGGCCAACATGGTGAAACCCTGTCTCTACTAAAAATACAAAAAATTAGCCATGTGTGGTGGCAGATGCCTATAATCCCAGCTACTTGGTAGACTGAGTCAGGAGAATTGCTTGAACCCAGGAGGTGAAGGTAACAGTGAGCTGACATTGCACCAGTGCACTCCAGCCTGGGTGAATGAGTGAAACTCCCATCTCTGAAAAAAAAAAAAAAAAGTACCAAAGCCTCTGGAGTGGAAACAGCAAAATCTATTCCCTGAGCTGCTCCACAGAATCAATGTAGTACATAAAACCAATTCAAGAAAAGTGCACGTGAACTTTTCAGATTAGCTGTCTGTTGCCTTTAATATTGTCAGCATAACACATCTGCATGGATACAGCCTTTGACTCCTTCCTTATCTGGCATCAACGATGTTTTCATAAAATTCTTTGTGTCCTCCCACCATTTGTTTATGAGATATGAAGAAAAGGCTAACTTAGGCAGGGCGTAATGGCTCACGCCTATAATTCTAGCATTTTGGGAGGCCGAGGTGGGCAGATCATGAGGTCAGGAGTTCAAGACCAATCTGGCCAAAATAGCAAAACTGCGTCTCTACTAAAAATACAAAAATTAGCTGGGCATGATGCTGTATGCCTGTACTCCCAGCTACTCGGGAGGCTGAGGCAGGAGAATCACTTGAACCTGGGAAGCGGAGGTTGTGGTGAGCTGAGATCATGCCACTGCACTCCATCCTGGGCAACAGAGCAAGACTCTGTTCCCCACCCTACCCCACCCCCGCCACAGAAAAAAAATACAAAAAATTAGCTTGGTATGGTGGGGGTGCCTGTAATCCTAGCTACTTGGGAGGCTGAGGCAGGAGAATTGCCTGAACCCAGGAGGCAAAGGTTGCAGTTAGCTGAAATGGTGCCACTGCACTCTAGCCTGGGCAACACTGTGAAACTCTGTCTCAAAAGAAAAAGCTAACTTAGATTAGTTCAAGCAGAATCCTAAACTATTTGTAGTTTTAAGGGATAAAAGGATACTTGAGGACATCCCTAACCTTCTAATGATCATGCTTGAAGTAGAGTGGTTTTTGTAGCTTACATTTAGAAACTCATTCTAGGCAAAGAAACCAATAGTAAAATCTAAAAATTATTAAACTGCAAAGCACATCTCAAAAAATGTTTATTATGTTGGATACAACAGATTCTCAATATTAGCAAATCATTTCATTTACCCCCAAGCCCCAGATCTTGACTGTATAGTATAGAAATGTTTGTCAAAGAGAAAAAAGTTACAGAACATCTCATAAAAGAATTAAGACACAAATAGTATATACAGATAGTAGGTGGTAACAAAGTGGAATGTACTTGCAAGAAATCACCAACTAAAATACTTGACTCCCGTTGAGGACAAATTGAAAAATAAAAAGATTTCAGGGCACACAAAGAAAGGACAGAATAGAAGAAACCAATGGGAAATAGAAAGTCTAAACTTATTTTTAAAATTTAAAAGCAACTACACTTTTCCATTTGAGCCAGTTCAAAAAGGAGAAGTCAAATAAAGACTCTAGAATCCTGTGACCAACTGGTATCACATGAATGACCATCTGAAACATGCAAGTGAAGTACTTCTAGTGCTGTGAACTTGAGAGATAATAACAGAGCAACCTACTAGGATAACCTTGAGTGGTAAATAATATTGATGGCACAAACTGAATAAGGTGAATGATACCAGACGATTGGGCACCATTTAGGCTCACTTCTCCATTTTCCAAACCTTCCAAAAATATCTGAATAGACAGATTTAGACCAGGGAGTGAGCAAAAAATAAAAATTATTACTAACTAGGCAATTATATACTACAGGTGGACCTTTTTAAGGCCAGAGTTTTCATCCCAGTCACTGGAGATACCCATAATGTCACTGTATTCAGATTGGCTAGCTCTACTTTTAAACTGGCACTGTCTAAAAATTGACAAACATGGGAAAAATTTTGAGCTTCAAACAATTGAATACCATTTGGTGATGCAAGAACATGCTAATTTTAAAATAGCTTCTGGTTTTGGAATTATTACGGAAGTCTAAATATAATGTCTTTCTTACATTTAAATGGAAAAAACTTTTGTGCTCTTTTTAAAACACAAACATATAACATAAAAAGGGGAAACCATTTGGCACTGTGTACACACAGGAAAATCCCAGTTTTAGTTTCTAGTTGTGTTTTTCAAGTAACAATTACTTTCTCCAAATTCATGGTTTTTAGAGTATTTCGTATTTCCAGGACATCTTCTTTTGACCTAGTGTGTTTCTTCTCTTAAAATCAATGACACTTTTTTTCTTTAGGTTTCTGACTTTTTGAAGCATGATCCCCAAAGAGGTCATAATCACTCAAATTTTAAAAACAAAAAAATTGATCATTTTCTTAAGTATCCCATCAATGGTAATAAAGTTGTACAGAGGTTTGAGATAAAGATAAGGCATTAGGTTTTCTTCACAATCAGCCTACTAGCTTAACTAGCTCTTTTTTCCCAAAATATTTCAACCTGTTTGGAAGGACAGGAAGTTATAAAATGTAAACACTTAGGAATTGTCATACTCGGTTATATTACCTAGTGTCCTCCAGTTGGTAAGCAAGACCAAAGGATGTGTTGTTAAGAGAGACACTGGTGTCTTTTCTGTTGGCTACTGCTGAAGTTAAGAAAATATCTTAAAATATGGCTACCTTTACCCAAAAAAAAGTATATTTTAAATGCTACCAATAAAGAACACATGCAGGATTTTCTTTTCCTCCTAAAAATTAAAGCCAGCTTTCACAGTTGGTAAAATAATGGTAGGACAGCATTAAGACATTTTACAGGGGGAAGAAATGTTTGTGACAGCAGAGTGGAAATCAGCCTTAGGATCCAGCCAAGAACAATAGAGGGAGAAAGTAAAGAATTAACTCAGGAGCAACTATCCTTAACATACTGACAGCCTATCCCAATATTTTGAGTAGTTTAAGAGCCAAGGCTGTAACAGGATACCAAATTTGCCATGAGATATATCTGTCTTTAAGGGTGTTGAAAAATAAAGTCAGCTGAAGAAAAAACAGTAGTTGAATCATAAGAACTGAAAGAACAAATTATATACTGTGTAAGAAATCAAGAGAAACCAGTGAGCGAACCTTTACTTTATGTGAACCACTGAAAGAATCTCTTAAAAATAAGGCAATTCTTTTCTAAGTCCAATTCATTAGCAATGGAACATAATCTATAAAATTATTTTCTCCCATGATTTGAATGTCCATAGTCCCAGTTTTTTCTAGGCAGTCTTCATTTATTCCTTTTGTCCCACCCAATAGCCCCTTTCATTCTAAAACGTATCCCAGTTTGGAAAATAATTATTTGGTCATTTCCAACTCCACTGGTTACCCCAAAACGTGATTTTGAATAATCATCTTTTACAGGAGAAGTTGCAGGCCTGAGAAACTTCAAATGTTGAGGGAAACATCACAAACTGATACACAAGAGAGATACTGCAAAGTGCAAAATACCTGACTCCAGTTTGGTTATCAGTAGTGCTGTCAGATCTGCACTGGAAAACCAGGTCATGGAAGAAGGTCTTTGTGGAGGCAGTGGAAGTAAGGTCATCTGAGGAGGGAAAGAGTTACTACTCCAGGTTGGTGCTGAAGGTTGTTCTGTAAACATTGTAATCCTCCCAGTTAGCATCTCAATTGTTTTGCTGCAAGAGCCTAACACTCTGAAAAAATCTTGAGTGTTCTGGCTTAGGAAGTGCACCTCCACAAGAGCAGGTCTTGGCTGTAGCAGATACGGGTTTAAGAGATCAACCAGAGAATGAAGTTCATAGAAAAGAGCCTCTCTCTGAAGCCTAAGATAGTCTGAAAAGTTACTGGGTAATAAAAGCTGGTGAGTTCTCAGAAAATCTAAGATGAAACTAAATAAAACACCATCTCTGTTTACAAAAATCTGGCCACCAACCATCTTGAATTCTTGGTCTCTGCCATCTAACATGCATGCCAACCGAGAAGGAAACTGCTTTATCGTAGAAAACCTTTTTGTGAATATCTGTCTTTCCTCCCACATTCAAAGTGACCAGTTCCTGACTACTCATTCTTCCCTCACTTCAAACTAGAGGCTACCATCAGCCACACTTAGGAAATCAACCTACCGTAAGTGTTGCTTGTTATATATGATTACACAACAGAGGGGAGGAAAGAATAACAAAAACCAGAGACTTGGATTCCCAGGTAACTACTGTAAGGTAAATAGTGTATCCATAGCTGTGTTTGCAAATTTGAGTTGCCTGGGAATTTGCAGTATACAATATGAAAAAGCAACAGATGAGGAACTAAATAGTTTAAGGAAAACTGCCAATATATCTGAAGATATACATCAAATAGATTCCTGTCTTCCATTTTAAAAAATTCTCCATGAAAACCTGGTAAACTATATATATACATATATGTATATACACACACACACACATACACATACACACACACATACACATACACACACACATGAATTTTAAAATTACTGGGAGGGGAAAAGCACTTCTCCTTCCCCATACTTGTCTACCATGCAGGGGTTAGCAAACGATGATCTCCTTAGCAATTTAGGGGCTAAATCATGAATTATGTGTTAGGAACAAGACAGCCATTACCTCTTCTGGCAAGCTCAATTTTACTCTTCTCATAGCTAGAAGGAAATAATTTCTTCTGTGCTTTAAATTTAGTTGCCACCTTTTATCCTGTCCCCATGTTTATTACCTCCTCTCAACCAAATTAAAGGAAGACTGAGGTAAATAACCTCTATTTTCAGAAAGTCTAGTCTACTTAACGGGCTTTCAAGGAGTATCTTACTCTATGACAGAAATAAGGCAGACTAGAGAGCAGTTACAAGGTTAGTTCTTTGTTATATGAAATCTAAGCAACGTGAATTCTTTTATTCCATAATCTTCACCTCATATGAGCAGACAACAGCATTACTGTTCAGCTAATTTGTACTTTGTAATAGCTGACAGTTTCATCTGTTTTGAAATTAGTCTTACTAAACATTGTTTCTGTAAGCAAGTGGTTTGGTTATACAGTTGCCATCTTTGAAACAAAACAGGTAGCTGCCAGAAAAAAGGTAGTTGTCCCATTTCCTCCTCTTGCCATGTGTTTGAGAGACAGGTGTTTTGGTTTTTTTTTTTTTTTTTTTTTTTTTTTTTTTTTTTTTTTGGTACACTGGGTCTTGCTATGTTTATGAAGCTGGTTTCAAACTGGAAGTCCTAGCCTAAAACAGTTCTCCCACATCAGTGTCTCAGAATGCTGAGATTAGACATGAGCCACCATGCCCAGCCACTAGATCTTTTTTTCTTTAACCTATCTATGCTTTTGCTTGCACACCCACCTAACATTTCTGGTTGGTCATCTTCAGTGAAAACTACAAAAAGGAGAAAAGGGCAGACTGAAAGCTCCACCCTCTTAAAAATGTAAACTTATCACAAGAAATGCCAGGTTTTGTATGTACATTCACATTTTGGGGATAAAGGAATTAACTCTCAAAGTTTTGGAAATCTAATTCATTAGTATCTTTAGTTGTCTCTGTGTGTGTGTATGTGTGAAATCTTCTACAATATATTTCATTAGAGCATGTTCACTGTCAAAAAAAAAAAGTGCTTTAAGAGTAGTCTTTGGCTGGGCATGGTGGATCACGAGGTCAGATCGAGACCATCCTGGCTAACACGGTAAAACCCTTTCTCTACTAAAAATACAAAAAATTAGCCAGGCATGGTAGCACACACTGTTGCCCAGCTATTCAGGAGGCTAAGGCAGAATTGCTTGAACCTGGTAGGCAGAGGTTGTAGTGAGCCAAGATCACACCACTGCACTCCAGCCTGGGCAACAGAGTAAGACTCCATCTCAAAAAAAGAAAGAGTAGTCTTTACTGCATGCTTGAACAATCACTATTATACTACTTATACCTCATCAATATAATATTAGATCATATGATCTCTCACCTATTTTTATCACAGCATAAACACAATCAATATTTGGGGTAGATGCTTATTTCAAAAGCACTCTAAAAAGGAGGGGGAGGGGTTCATGGCCGGGCACAGTAGCTCACACCTGTAATCCCAGCACTCTGCGAGGCCGAGGCAGGTGAATCACAAGGTCAGGGATTTGAGACCAGCCTGGCCAACATGGGTGAAACCCCATCTCTACTAAAAATACAAAAAAAAAAAAAAAATTGGCTGGGCATGGTAGCAGGTGCCTGTAATCTCAACTACTCAAGAGGCTGAGGCAGGAAAATCACTTGAACCTGGGAGGTGGAGGTTGCAGTGAGCTGAGATCATGTCACTGCATTCCAACCCAGGCAGCAGTGCGAGACTCTATCCAAAAAAAAAAAAAAAAAAAAAAATGGTTCAGGTCTATATTTCACTTTTCTCTTTATGCTACCTAATACGAAGAGTACGGGACATTATTTTTGGAAGGAATACTTTTGGAGGAAAATATCTGACTAGAACCACTGACCAAATCTGAATTACTATTATCTATTTTCCAACAATTTCTAACAAAAGACAGAACTGCATATATTGAAACAGATTTTATAATAGTTTATATTTGCACACAAATTCTGCCACATTGTTCAGTACCACCAAAGTAAAATTCTTGAATCTTTCACTGAAAATGAAAAACCCATCTGTCACCTGTTCCCAGTAAAAAACTGATTGTTCTATAAAATCAGCTGATTCAGTCAGATAGGAACTGAAGTTTGAAAGACAGTCTTTCCAAGTTGCCAGGTCATCAAATAATGACCACTCTAGGAATATGGTAGGACCAAAGAAAATGACGAAACCAAGCAGAAGAACTGGCAAAAATAACTTATAAAAGCTCCAGGGAATCTTGCTCATGAATGTGCCAGTGTCTTGAGGCAAAGAAAGTTTATCCACATCAACTAGTTTTATGTCTTCCCACTGACTAGTGTCAAAATTCTTCATTAAAGGGCTTGCAGGCAAATTAGTGGGAGGTAAAGGAGTTTCCTTGATTACTTTGATTTTCTCCCTGAACTCCTGCATCTGCTGCAGAAATACAATGGGTTCTGACACATCTTTGAAAGCCTCAGCAATGTTAAAGGCCATCCGTTGCTCCTGCAAGATGGTGTTGAGTTTGTTGATCTCTGGGTCATATGCTTGCATAACAGCAAGTTTCATGGTCTCAAAGTCAGACAGAATTTCATTCTTCTTTTGATCCAACGTGTGTTGTAACTTCTCAAAAAATTCTTTCACTTTATCTGAATCTTTAGTGAGTAACTGTAGGGACTTCCTCTTACTAGTTTCCAAGGTATCCAAGCGAGAAAGAGCATCTCCCCGACGCCAGGTCTCAAAGCTCTGAAAGAGGGACTCAAAGGCATCCCTTTCCTGAGCATAGGCATCTTCAATGGAACAGAAGACATGCTTGGTGTGGTCCCCACGAGTAGCACAGATCCCACAAATCAGCTGCATATCAGTCAGGCAGAAAATGTTGAGAGGCTGCCCCAAGTGTCCTTTGCATACTGGCATTTTGGGAGAGATCTTGATCTTGTTATACTTTTCCACAATACCCTTCAGGGAGTAATTAACCTGCAGGCTATTAATTCCAGTAGCTGAAGTTTCCTTACGACAGGTAGGACACTTGAATGGAGCTGGTCTCCACAAGGAGTTCCGCACACTCCCCTCTAAGATACCTTCCAAGCATTTTTTGCAGAAGTTGTGGGAGCAAGGCAAAACCCGAGGATCATCAAACAGACTACAACAAATAGGGCACGTGAGATCTTCTTCAAGCAGCTCCATCACATCCTACCAGAGAGAAAAAAAATTTTACTCCAATAATCATCACGACTAGGACTATGTAATCATTAGAAGAACCTGTCTTCACATTAAAATGATCTTTCAGTGAAATAACTAGCCAAACAAAGGAAGTGAGAAATTTAGTAAGGAAATGCACACCAAAGCAAATTTAATCCGCTGAGACTAGAACATGCTCCTTTAATAGTAGGGCACCCTATACACAAGGCCTTTGTGCGGGCTTTCCAATAACAGTCTTTGGCTAAGACAGAGTTAGGACTAGGACAACTGCAAGTTGAGCCAGCAGGACCCAACCGATTGTTTTAAAACAGAGCTGACTACTGACAAAAACAAAGCTATTCAGTGTCTGTAATAGAAAGAGCTCTTTACTCTGGGCCCACAAATATAAAATGGTATGCTATATAAAAGAAAGAAGCACAGAAATAGAAATTCAAACATATACTCTCATGCAGACTTTATTATGAATTGGCATATTTTTCTATTTCAAAGGCAAGATTACAATTTTAAAAATCACAGATAAAAGCACAAGATGAGACTTGCAATTCACTCTTCTAGGTAGAAAACTAAATGAGGTTTTTTTGTTGTTTTTAAACCACCAGAACAGTAATCAAAGCCACTTTGTATTATTTAGAATCATCAATTCTCACAATGTGGTGGGCAGAAACGTGGATGTCCCTCTTTCAGGGCATCTGTGAGATCAAAACTATAACACTAAGATATTATTTGCTTTTTGCACCGTGTCGATATTTAAAGCAATGGTGGGTGGACATTGCCAAAGCCTTAGAAGAGATCAAGCAAAGCTTTAAGAGGCACTGAATTGTATTCTTCATTACCACCCAAATTGGGGTTAGAGTACCAGTTCCATTTTTAAATGTTCTTGATTTAGCAGTAAAAATTATTCATTTTATTAAGTCTTAAGCCTGTATACATCTTTTTAGTGTTTTGTGTGACAAAATAGGCAGTATACACAAAGCACTTCTTCATACCAGCAGATGTTGTCTGGAGAAAAAGCACTTAAGTGATGAGCTGCAAGCTGAACCAGCTGCTTTTTTCATGAAACACCATTTTTACTTTCTGAAAGAACAAATGATAAACTATGGCTATTCAGACTTAGCTACCTGACAGACATCTTCTTGAAAAAAAAAAAAAAAGAGCTTGTTATTTCAGAGAAACAAATGACAGTATCTCTTCCAATGAAAAAGTTGGGTTTTATGTAAAAATTGCAATTTTGAAAAACATTTGACATAAGCCCATTAATTAAAGACTTATGATGAGATGAGTAGTAATATTAACTAATGTGAGGGTTTTTTGAGGGGGAAGGAGTACTGTATGATGAAATGTGTCAATATTTGGAGATCTGCAAAACACAGTGAATATTTTTTCAAGTCACCAATGCATGTTATAAATCAGGCATGGGTAAAAAATCCATTTGAAGTTCCAGAAAGACCAACAGGTTCACAAATACAATTTCAGATTCCATACCCCAACAAAGAAACCAGCACTTGCTGAGTTCCTGAATAGTATCAGAAGATTCGGGCTGGGTGCAGTGGGTCACGCCTGTAATCCTAACACTTTGGAGGCTGCAGAGAGTGGACTGCTTGATGTCAGGAGTTCATGACCAGCCTGGGCAATATAGCAAAACCTTGCCTCTACAAAAAATACAAATTAGCCATGTGTGGTGGCATGTGCCTGGAAGTTACTCGGAAGGCTGAGGCTACAGTGAACTGAGATGGCACCACTGTACCCCAGCCTATGTGACAGTGAGATCTTACCTTGAGAGAGGGAGAAAAAAAGATTAATTTACCTGAAAAGGCTATTTAAATAATATTCCTTCCTTTACCAACTACGTATGTGTGTAAGCCTAGATTTTTCTTTGTGCATTTTTTTTTTTAAGAGATGGGTGTCTCACCCTGTCTCCCAAGCTAGAGTGCACTGGCACGATCATAGCTCACTGCACTCTTGAACTCCTGGGCGCCAATGATCTTCCCAAATAACTCAAGACTACAGGTATGCACTACCATGCCCAGCTAATTTTTAGGGGGTTTTTTTTTTTGTTTTTAAGACAGGGTTTCACCATGTTGGTCAGGCTGGTCTTGAACTCCTGACCTCAGGTGATCTGCCCACCTTGGCCTCCAAAGTGCTTGGATTACAGGCATGAGCCATACCAGCCTTTTTTATTTATTTATTTATTTATTTTTAGATTTTTTGATAGGGTGTCTCATTATGTTACCCAGGCGGACCTAGAAATCCATCTCTTAGGCAATCCTCCCACCACCACTCCCAAAGTGCTGGGATTATAGGCATGAGCCACCACACCCAGCCGCCTCTGGATATTTTAACCAAAATAATTTATTGCAACAGGTTGAATACAGAAGCAGACAAAAGACTCCAGCTGTCTTCTATTAAATAGCCATTCATTAGAGGCCTATAAATATAAAAAGCAATGCATGCATGCTTCTCTTAGTTTTGTTTTAGAAAACAGTTATTTTCCTAAATTTTTTGTTAACTTGTAATGAGTTTATCACTGTTATTTTAAATGAGTATTTTTTTTAATTGTTTTAATTTCTAATAGAGTTGACAGTATAAACATAAAAGTTATTGGGGTTCCCAGTTTTGTTTTTTTTTTTTTGAGACAGCTCTTTCACCCAGGCTTGAGTACAATGGTGCAATCTCTGTCCCCTACAACTTCTGCCTCTCAGACTCAAGCCATCCTCCAGCCTCAACCACTGAGTTGCTGGGACTACCAGCACATGCCACCAGCCCCAGCTAATTTTTTCTTAGTTTATTTGAAGAGACGAAGTTTCACTGTATTGCATAGACTAGTCTCATACTGCTGGGCTCAAGTAATCCTCCCACCTCAGCCTGCCAAAGTACTGACATTACAGGCCAGGATTCTCATAAGAGTGTGAAAGTGTCTTAAGACCAAAATATTTGAGATCCCTGATCTAGGCAGTAACATTCCTCAATGGCGGTTTATTACTTTTTAGAGACAGGGTCTTGCTGTGTTGTCCAGGCTGGAGTGCAGTAGCCTAATTGTAGCTTACTGCAGCCTCAAACTCCTGGGCTCAAGCAATCCTCCTGCCTCAGCTTCCCAAGCAGCTAAGACCATAGGCATGCACCATTACGCCTAGCTACTTTTTTAATAGAGACCAGGCCTCGCTATGTTGACCAGGCTGGCCTCAAGCAATCCTCCTGCCTCAGCCTCGCCAAGCACTGGGGTCACAGTGTGAGCCACTGCACCAGGCCACAAGTTTATTTTAAATATACATTTATCTCTAAAGTTATAAAACCAGAGTAATACATATTTCTACATTCACTTTACTTAGAGATACATACACATACACACATAACATATTATCACCAAAATAATAAAATAGGACTTAATCTGTAGACCATGTATAATAAAAAATGAGTACTTCTGACTGGGCACAGTGGCTCACACCTGTAATCCCAGCACTTTGGGAGGCCAAGGTGGGCAGATCACAAGGTCAAGAGATCGAGAACATCCTGGCCAACATGGCGAAACCTTGTTTCTACTAAAAATACAGGCAGAGGTTGCAGTAAGCAGGGATGATGCCATTGCACTCCAGCCTGGTGACAGAGTGAGACTCCATCTCAAAAATTTAAAAAATACTTTTTTTTGAGGCAGAATCTCGCTGTTGCCTAGGCTGGAGTGCTGCATCACGGTCTTGGCTCACTGCAACCTCCGCGTCCAAGTTTAAGCGGTTGTCCTGCCTCAGCCTCCTGGTAACTAGGCACTACAGGCGCCCACCACCATGCCCGGCTAATTTTTTTATCTTTTGGTGGAGACGGGGTTTTACCATGTTGCCTAAGCTGGTCTCACAGTCCTGAACTCGGGTGATCCACCCACCTCAACCTCCCCGAATGCTAGGATTACAGGTATGACCACTGCACCAGCCAGTTTATGGCTATATATTACATTGTAAGATACATGTATTTATAATATATAACATATGGAGAACTAAAGCAAAGATTATTCTGTCTCAAATTTAGTGTCATATTGCAAAAAAAATGTGTAATTAGCTGATTTTTCTGAAAAATCTTTTGTGATATGACAAATCATATAACCTTTGAAACGCACTGGAAAAAGAATGGCTACAAAGACTGAACCTAGCATGTCTTCTGAAAGAGGTTACCACACAGCTATAAAACACAAAAATTTTCAGAACAATGAAGGCAAACTTTTGATGATCTGCCAACCCCAGTCCTCCTCCATACTTCTCACCTCCACTATCTTTTTTGCCTAAGAAATCTACTCCACAAAGGCCAGGTTTTTCGAGAAGGCAATACAAATAGGAAAGTGGTAAGGGCCAACACTCAATAAAATAAACCTAATGTACTCATCCTTGCAATATTAATACTTCCAGAGAATCCTATCCAAACATATTAAATAAGAAAACAATATACCAAGTGATTGGGATGAGGAGGAGAAAAAGAGCTCACAAGGCAAAGAGAAACTTTGAAGAAAATTGAGAAGGATACAACACAGAAAGAATTTTAAGGTAATCAAGTGTGATCAAAAGTGAAAAGGAAAATGTCATACACAGGAAAACTTAGAAATAATAAAGTCATTCCAAGGTCATGATCAACTTACAGCACTTAAAATGAACCAGAAGGGAAAAGAATACTATTTGGAAAGTCTCTTTTTGAAAAAATTGCACCAAAATTACAACAGATCCTCATTTTATTTTTAGTGAATTAACTTATAAATTTTGGTTTATAAATTAAAGATTCTTATTTTCATTCACTTTAAATACTTTCCTTCCTTTTTAGTTTCATGCCTTCTCTTTATACTCAAAACTTTCTCTAAGACAAAACTATGTGACCACTTCCACAGACTCTTATTACCTGGTCCAAGAAACCATGGCAGGCTTCTTTGTTGCCTCCAAAGCTTTAAAGGATAATAAAAGTTAAAGCTTTTAGTCTCATAAATAAAAGGTACTCTTCACAGTAAAGTAACTTACAGAATCTTAAAAGTATGGCTAACAGAAAATTTGAAGTAATCAACCCAGCTTACTCCTTTGACATGAACTAAAAAGCATGCATCCCCTCTAACCCTTTTTCAGGATTTCTGGGTTTTTTTGTTTGTTTTTAAAGGAAGTCTCACTCTTGTCACCCAGGCTGGAGTGCAATGGTGCAATCTCGGCTCACTGCAACCTCAGCCTCCCAGGTTCAAGCAATTCTCCTGCCTCAGCCTCCTGAGTAGCTGGCATTACAGGCGCACACCACCACATCCAGTTAATTTTTCTATTTTTAGTAGAGACAGGGTTTCACCAAGTTGGCCAGGCTGGTCTCGAACTCCTGACCTCAGGTGATCCACCCCCCTCCTTGGCCTCCCAAAGTGCTGGGATTACAGGCATCAGCCATCTTGCTCGCCTTTTTTTTTTTTTTTTTTTTTTTTGAGACAGGGTCTCTGTCACCCAGACTGGAGTGCTGTGTCACCACCTTGGCTGTTTTTAGTAGATGGGCTTTTACTATGTTGGCCAGGCTGGTCTTGAACTCCTGACCTGAAATGATCCACCCACCTCAGCCTCCAAAAGTGCTTGGATTACAGGCGTGAGCCACCATGCCCAGTCTGTTTTATTGTTTTTTTTTGAGAGAACATCACTCTGTCGCCCAGGCTGGAGTGTAGTGGCCCAAACACAGCTCACTGTAGCCTTGACCTCCCAGGCTCAGGTAATCCTCCCACCTTACCCTCATAAGTAGCTAGTACTATAGGCACATACCACTACTCCCAATTTTGTAGGTTTTTGTATAGATGGTATTTCACCATGTTGCCTAGGCTGGTCTCAAACTCCTGAGCTCAATCGATCTGCTCAACTAAGCCTCCCAAAGTGCTTATCACAGGCGTGAGCCACAGCACCTGGCATCAAGCTAGGTTTTTCTTCCCCAATATAAAAGTCAAAAGACTTTATGTAAACAAAATTATTCACTGTTCAAATTTCAACTTAAATTAAGCACATAAAGGCAAACAAGTTTTCCAAAATTCATTTTCTTCCTTTGAATGTTTCTGAATACCTAGAAAACTCTTATATTTTGAAGCACAAATACCTTTTTCCCACCAATTAAAAACTTCCCAAGTGTTTTCTACCACCAATTTTTAAAGCTGACAACTTTTTAAAGTTTCTAGAGAGGTAGTAGTAGACACTAGCTGTGGGATAAAAGTCAACCTTGTTCTCCTGCCATACTGATATTTTCTAATATATATGCTTTAAATTTCCATATAATAAAATTCACGTTTTGATTTACAGTTTTAAACAAATGCATAGCTGCATACCACCACTACAGACTTTTGAACAAGTTGTGAAGCTATCCACAAACCAGAAAGTTTACAAAAAGTACTTTATCAATCCTACCTCAATTAGTATTTCACAATAGGTTCTATAAATAAGAACCAAAACACAACCACTAAAATAATAAAAATGGAAAAGCCAATACTTACAAAGTAAAACCATCATAAAATAATAGAGTTAATCTGTTAACTCTACTAATAGTTAATATGTTAACTCTACATACTAAAGTCTATTATGTTAATATTAGACTTCTAGAATTCTCTTAAGAGATCAACCTAAAATGATTATACTGCAAAAGTTAATTTGCACTATCAAACAAAAGTTAATTTCTCCTTATAAAATCTATTAGTAAAAGAAACTTTCCTATTAGGATCTTTAAATTCCATTGCCTGTTAGTAATATAAAGTTGTTCAAAATGTTACCCATGTTTTTGTTTTTGTTTTTCCATTTTCCATTAGGTAACAAAAAGAAAACCCAATATATTATGCTTTTATCTTAAGGATTTAAATGAAATTTCCATCCTGCTTTGAGGCATCTTTGAATGCAGGAATTTCAAAACGGTACCTAAATATCTATCAGGTGGCTAGACAGCGAACACTGACACTTCACAGACATTAAATTATGCTAAGCTTTACTGAACTGAGAGCCACAAATCTTATTTCAAAATAATTCCTATAATAAAATGGCTCATTTTAAAAAATAAAAATCATTTCCTCTCAGCATACTAGTTAATTATTTTCAAATAGTATACTATATTCTCCCACCTCAGCCTCCAGAGTAGCTGGAACTACAGGTATGAGACACTGCATCTTATTGTATTTTAGTATGAGATCCATTAGGCTGGGCGCAGTGGCTCACACCTGTAATCTCAGCACTTTGGGAGGCTGAGACAGGTGGATCATGAAGTTAGGAGTTCAAAACCAGCCTGGTCAAGATGGTTCCCTGTCTCTACTAAAATTACAAAAATTAGCCAGGTATATTGGCAGGTGCCTGTAATCCAAGCTATTCAGCAGGCTGAGGCAGGAGAATCGCCTGAACCGGGCAGCAGAGGTTGCAGTGAGCTGAGATCATACCACTGCACTCCAGGCTGGGATAACAGACAGACTTCGTCTCAAAAAGAAAAAAAAAAAAGACATCCATTAATAAATGTTTTCTTGAAACTAAGGGTCTAATTAACAACTATTAAAATATAGAGAGAGGATATAAGAATTCTTACTGTAATTTTCTTCTGAGTTTTCTCTATGTTTGAATGTTTTCACAATAAAATGGGGAAAAACTAAAGAGCCAACTGTAAGAAAAATATACTGAGTTTAAAAAGTAACACTTTGAAAACATTAGCTACATATAAGCCTCATAAGAAGTTTAATCTCCCATAGTACGGGGATTTTTTTGGTTTTTTTTTTTTTGAGACGGAGTCTTGCTCTGTCACCCAGGTCGGAGTGCAGTGGTGCCATCTTGGCTCACTGCAGCCTCCACTTCCTAGGTTCAAGCAATTCTCCTGCCTCATTCTCCCAAGTAGCTGGGATTACAGGTGCCTGCCACCATGTCTGGCTTATTTTCATATTTTTAATAGAGATGAGGTTTCACCATATTGGCCAGGCTGGTCTCAAAACACCTGGCCTCAAGTGATCTGCTCACCTTGGCTTCCCAAAGTGCTGGGATTACAGGTGTGAGCCATCATGCCCAGCCTACAGTTTCATCTTTTATTAAAAAAAAAAAAAAAAAAAAAAAAAAAAAAAAATTTTAATGTACTGAAAGTCTCTGAATCCAGGCCTGTAAGGAGATTGACATACTTGTCTGGCTGTCAGTCTGTGACCTCTGACAAACCACTTATACATATTAGTTTCTCTCCTCATTTGTACAGCTGTTTTAAAAGGTATATGAGGGCTAGGCGTGATGGCTCATGCCTGTAATCCCAGAATTCTGCGAGACCTAGGCGGGCAGATCATGAGGTCAGGAGTTGGGGACCAGCCTGACCAACATGGTGAAACCCCATCTCTACTAAAAATATAAAAATTAGTCGGGCATGGGGGTGCGTGCCTGTAATCCCAGTTACTCAGGAGGCTGAGGCAGGGGAATCGCTTGAACCTGGGAGGCAGAGGTGGTTGCAGTGAGCCAAGATCACTCCACTGCACTCCAGCCTGGGCAACAGGGTGAGACTATCAAAAAAAAAAAAAAAAGCATATGAAAATTATTATTATTTACAAATTTTTATTTTAAATACTCTATATCAATGTTACTACTCTTTATTCTTTTTTATTCTTTTAGAGACTGTCTCATGATTTCAATGACCAAAACAGGACAAAATAAGATACAGAAATCATGTTTCAGATATAATCTCTATAAATGAAAATTAATATATTACATATAGCATCTCTGTGACTTATATGATCAAAACAGGACAAAGTAGGATAAACAGATCAGGTTTCAGATATAATCTCTAAAAATGAAAATATATTACAGACAGTATCTAATGTATCTGATTGTTATGTGGCCTTGCAAACAATATAAAAGTTACCTATGTGTCCATTTAAGTCAGTAAGTAACCGACCTTTTCTGGTATTATCATAGAATGAAGAGTAGCTACAATTTCCAAAATATTTCTAGCAGGGATCCTAACAGGGCAAAATAGAGCTAGGACAGAAGGTTCACCAGCCTGGAAAGTTCCTCTACTCAGAAAGTTCACAAAGGGTTGTCAGACTAAGGTAAAATTCTCAAAAATATAAACTAGGCCATTCATTACCTGACTAGTTCAGACCACTCAGAAACTTTCTTTCCTTCATTTTCTTCTCTGTACTCTGAAAAGCCTTGACTTTTTCCTGCTAATTTTTCTTTTTTTGAGACAAAGTTTTGCTCTTGCCACCCAGGCTGGAGGGCAATGGTGTGATGTGGACTCACTGCAACCTTCACCTCCTGGGTTCAAGTGATTCTCCTGCTTCAGCCTCCCAAATAGCTGGGATTACAGGTGCCTGCCACCGCGACCAGCTAATTTTTTGTATTTTTAGTAGAGACAGGGTTTTACCATTTTGGCCAGGCTGGTCTTGAGTTCCTGACCTCAAGTGATCCGCTGCCCTCAGCCTCCCAAACCGCTGGGATTACAGGCATAAGCCACCGCACCCGGCCTTGTATTTCTTTTAACTCATCTTCCCCATAGTGTTTCAGTAAATACAAACTATAGACTTCCTCTCATTCTGTCCTTATCCCTCACCCCTCTACCTTATTATCTTTTCCTTTTTCCTGTTTCACTTGATAATCACCCAGGTTATTCTGTAATTCCTGTAAATCTGCAGCATTAACCCATTTATTCTGGAAGCTGCAATTTTTTGTGTGTGAAAAGACCTTGGCAATGACCTTGAGCAGGATATAATTCCCACTAATTTAGTGTTCTAATAATGGAACACTAGCCATAAACAGGTTAAATCAATAGTATTTTAGGATACCAGCTAGATCAGATATTCCTATTTATATATGATTACTAGAAATCTAGATAGACCCTAAAAGGTGTTCAATGCCATTCTCCCACACCCAGATGAAATCAGTTTGAGAAAAAGTATCTGAATTTAATTGAAGCATAATGTAGACTAAATTATTCCCCTGTCTGATACCAACCAAACTCAGATATTTTTCTTGACCTGTTAAGAACTTGAATTAAGAGTAAGAATTAACTGTTAAGACTTAAGTAAGTGGCCAAGTGTAGTGGCTCATACCTGTAATCCCAGCACCTTGGGAGGGTGAGGCAGGCGGATCACCTGAGGTCAGGAGTTCAAGACCAGCCTGACAACATGGTGAAACCTCGTTTTTACTAAATATACAAAAATTAGCCAGGCATGATGGTGGCACCTGTAGTACCAGCTACTTAGGAGGCTGAAGGCAGGTCAATTGCTTGAATCCTGGAGGTGGAGGTTGCAGGAAAGTGAGATCGCACCACTGTACTCTAGCCTGAGCAACAGAGCAAGGCTGTCTTTAAAACAAAAAAAAAAGTTAAGTTGAAATTACAGCCTTCTGAAAAGGTTTTATGAACCAGAAATGTCTGATTTCTTTTCTCCCAAATAAAAGTAAATGGGTTTAAATGAAGGTGGCTTTTTTTTTCCCTGAAACAAAATAATCTTTTGTGAGTGATATTCAATCATATGACTTTGTATTCGAGGTTAATGCCTGCTTTCAAAAAATACTGTTGGTTGGGTGTGGTGGCTCATTCCTGCAATGCTAACACTTTGGGAGGCCAAGGCAAGAAGACTGCTTGAGCCCAGGAGTTCAAGACCAGCTTGCACAACATAGCAAGACCCCATTCCTCCAAAACTAAAAAAAAAAAAAATAAATAACCCAGTGCTGTGGCACACACCTACAGTCCCAGATAGCTGGGAGCCTGACACAGGAGTATCACTTGAGCCCAAAAGTTCAAGGTTACAGTAAACTGTGATTGTGCCAGTGCACTCCAGCCTGGGTGACAGAGCAAGACCCCATCTCTCAAAAAAAAAAAAAAAGGTACTGTTAAAGTCCAGCATTTGGTAGATAGTTTTATCTAGACATATGGACTACTTATTTAGTCTCTAATATTCTGTCAAGTAAAAATACGCATTATGAGATGACTATTAGAAACATTACTAATATGGACAAAGTTCCTACAGCTCAGTGCAGAATTATATGCATATCTTATTCTAAGTAAACCTGGCCTCCTAATATATGAAATAGAAAAAGTTAATTATCCTTGACCTTAAGCAGTTTTCAGGTTGGCTATATGTTCTGTTGGCATGCCTAGCTCATAGTCAATACTGCAAACAGGCAGGGAGAAAAAAGAAGAGCTCCTCTGAGAGTTTTAAATTGTGAGTCAGACTACTGCCAAGTAGGATACACCTGAGGGGCTTATGCCACAAGGAGAGACAGTAATTTTAACTATCTGCAAAAAAGTTTTTTCATTAGAAATGTGTCTTTAACAGAAATGAATGTAATCCCAGCACTTTGGGAGGCTTAAGCAGGAGGATTGCTTGAGCCCAGGAGTTTGAGACCACCCTGGGCAACATGGTGAGACCTCATCTCCACAAAGAAAGGTGGAGAGAATAAAAAAGGAAATGAATTAGACTTCATATTATGGAGATTTGCTTTATAGGAAGCTTGACTGGAATATAATTGTTATATATGTGAAAGGACACCTGCACTGTTATTAGAAGTGAACACAGTCCTTTTTTTAAAAAAAAAAAAAAAAAAGAAAGAAAAAAGGTCTTGCTCTGTTACCCAGACTGGAGTACAATGATACAATCATAGCTCTCTACAGCCTTGAACTCCTAGGCTCAAGTGATCTTCCTGCCTTATCCTCCTGAGTAGCTGGACTACAACTACATGCCACCATGCCCAGCTAATTTTTTTACTTTTGTGGAGACACTCTTGCTATGTTCCCCAGGCTGGTCTCAAACTCCTGGCCTCAAGTGATCCTACCACCCTGGCTTCCCAAATTGCTGGGACTACAGGCATAAGCCATTGTGTCCAGTCAGCATTCTAGTCTTTTATTCTCATTCTAGTATCTAGAGTCCCAGACCAACATACTGACAATAGCAGTGTCTTTCATGAAGAACTAAAATGGATA
The DNA here is from genome assembly GCF_048565385.1 of Saimiri boliviensis. Lineage (NCBI taxonomy): Eukaryota > Metazoa > Chordata > Mammalia > Primates > Cebidae > Saimiri > Saimiri boliviensis. Next base: position 59,910,349 of record NC_133464.1, read on the forward strand.
ATCCAATGATCTAAAGATACTTAAAAAGATAAAAGATAAGCCAAAAAATAATTCCTGACATAAATTCAGAAATGTAGAACATTTACAAAGATGCTATTACTCTTTTTGTTTTTTAGACAGAGACTCACTCTGTCGCCCAGGCTGGAGTGCAGTGGCACAATCCTGGCTCATTGCAACCTCCATCTCCTGGGTTCAAGCAATTCTCCTGCCTCAGCCTACCAAGTAGCTGGGATTACAGGTATGCACCACCACACCTGGCTAATGTTTTTTTATCTTTAGTAGAGATGGGGTTTCACTATGTTGGCCAGACTGGTCTTGAACTCCTGACCTCAAATGACCCACCTACCTCAAGTCTTCCAAAGTGCTGAGATTACAGGCCTGAGCCACCACACCCAGCCAAGTGCTTTTATTCTAAAAGGTATGATAAATACCTTATGAAAGTCACATAAAAATAAGTTCTAGAGATCCGCTCATGTCTACAGTTGACACTATTGTACTATACACTTAAGAAATTTGTGCTGATAGATCTCATGTTAAATGTTCTTACCAAAATTAAAAGAAAACCATAAAATACACGATACTAAAATGGAAGTTATCCATGCAACTAGCTTTTGTGTCTTCTTAAATTATAATTGTTTCTATTACAGAAAATAGAGAGAAAAAGCCATCGATAATCACATCTGCAGGAAATCACCACTATTATTTTGGTGTCTTTATTCCAATCCCATGTGTCTGTCTACGTGCACACATTTTTTTTCTTTGAGACAGAATCTCACTCTATTGCCCAGGCTAGAATGCAATGGCACGATCTCAGCTGACAGTAACCTCTGCCTCCTGGGTTCAAGCGATTCTCCTTCCTCAGCCTCCTGAGTAGGTGGGATTACAGGCATGTGCCCTCATGCCTGGCTCATTTTTGTATTTTTAGTAGATACGGGGTTTCACCATGTTAGTCAGGCTGGTCTAGAACTTCTGACTTCAGGTGATCTGCCCGCCTCAGCCTCCCAAAGTGCTGGGATTACAGGCGTGAGCCACCGTGCTCGGCCACATGTGCACACATTTTAACAAAACTGGTAGCATAATACAATTGTGTATCTACCTTATCCATTTATTACATGTCTTTCCCCTATCATTATATATTCTAGAAAAATATAACAGTCCATGTTGATGACATGCTTTCTTATTGCTTATTTATGGGTTTGATGTTGTTTTTGTTGTTTTGTGTGTGGGGTTTTTTTTTGGGGGGGGGGTACTGTAACATTTAGAGTAACACCTTGTAGAGAAAAGTCTTGCTCCACAGCTCTGATTATCTCCATAGACAATTCTTTTAAATGTACTTCTGGTTTAAAGAGTAAGGACACTTTTCTTGAAAAGATGACTAGGTTTCTCTCTAGAAAGGGTATATATCACTTTATGAACTCTAATCAAATGATGTATCAGAGTGCTCCACTTCTCTATGCAGTTCCTAACCTTATAACAAAACCATATTTTTATAAGACTTAGTAAAAAAACAAGAATAAGACACACTTGTTACCGTACCTACCTGAGCTTAAAATATAAAACAGTTTAAGGAAGTTAACATTAGTCTGCATCTGTGTCTTACCTATATATATATTGGCAATAGATGGTAATAAAAGTTATGGGGTAGAAATAAAAGAAATACTAGGCAAGCATCTTAGAAATCATCTAGATAAATACCCACCTTTAGGAGTCAAAAAACCAAGACACCTCCAGCACTCAAAAAATGGAGATGTATAACTCTACACAGCAAACTAGGCATCATAGAGCCTGAGTTTTCTAATTCTTAGACCTTGGCACTACCTATAAAGTGACTCATGAAATTTCATGAATATTCTTTTTTTTTTTTTTTTTGAGACGGAGTTTCGCTCTTGTTACCCCAGGCTGGAGTGCAATGGCGCGATCTCGGCTCACCGCAACCTCCGCCTCCTGGGTCAGGCAATTCTCCTGCCTCAGCCTCCTGAGTAGCTGGGATTACAGGCACGTGCCACCATGCCCAGCTAATTTTTTTGTATTTTTAGTAGAGACGGGGTTTCACCGTGTTGACCGGGATGGTCTCGATCTCTTGACCTCGTGATCCACCCGCCTCAGCCTCCCAAAGTGCTGGGATTACAGGCTGAGCCACCGCGCCCGGCATTTCATGAATATTCTTATTCATAAAATGAAGAAGTATAATCATGAGCTCTCTAAAATCCCTTCTGAAATTCTTCAATTTTTACAAACTAGGTTTAAGAGGCTCTCCAGTGAAAGAGAAAGCACAGAACCTGCTCAGCTACTCTGAAGGCTGAAGCAGGAGGATCACTTGAGCCCAGTTCAAGACCAGCCTGGGCAACAGAGCTGAGAATCCCATCTACTGGAAAAAAATTTTCGAATTATTTTTATAGTATTTACCTCGTAATGAAGGGCTCTGTTGTCTCGGGGATACCCCTTGTTGTTGTCTAGTGCCAAGAAAGAATTCAGGACAGGGACACACACGAGGAGTGGGTTTAAGAGCTTAGAAGAGGAAAGTTTAATAAAGAAAGCTTCCTCGTGCTGAGAAAGCAGGTCACCCAAGAGAAGGTCTCTGGGTTTGAGGTGGAATGCAATCGATTTTGTACAGAAAATTGAAAAGGTGGTGGGGAGGGTGTGACAGATTTACATAGGGCCCAGGAGACTGGTTTGACCAGGTGTGCCATTTACACAGCCCATGGAAAAACTGGCTCTGTAAACGTAGCACTTTAGGAGGCCAAGACGGGCAGATCACCTGAGGTCCAAAGTTTGAGACCAGCCCAACCAACATGAAGAAATCCCATCTCTACAAAAAATACAAAATTAGCATGTAATCCCTGCTATTCAGGAGGCTGAGGCAGGAGAATTGCTTGAACCTGGGAGGTGCAGGTTGCAGTGAGCTGATGTCACACCATTGCACTCCAGCCTAGGCAATAAGAGCAAAACTCCAGCTCAAAAAAAAAAAAAAAATTACTTCATTATGCAAATGGGGCTTCTACCTGGGGCCGCCATGATACCTGCACCCACAATTTTAGCTGGTGGTCGCCATGACACCCCACATGGTGACAAGGAAAAGGGAGTGGGAGACCATACTGAAGGTACCTGGCTTCCAAATACAGCTGGCAACATTTACATATAAAAGCTTCTAGCTTGCATATTTCTGCTTGCTGCTTGACTTTTCAGGCTGCTTTCTGTTAGAAAAGAAATGTTTTAGGGGCCAATTTTTTTTTTTTTTTCTTCCAAGACGAAGTCTCACTCTTGCCCAGGCTGGAGTGCAGTGGCACGATGTCGGCTCACTGCAACCTCTACCTCCTGGGTTCAAACGATTCTTCTTCCTCAACCTCCCGAGCAGCTGGGATTACAAGCAGTCCCTGGCTAATTTTCGTATTTTTATTAGAGATGGGATTTTACCATATTGGCCAGGCTAGTCTTGGAACTCCTGACCTCAAGTGATCCACCTGCCTCAGCCTCCAAAAGTGCTAGGATTACAGGTGTGAGCCACTGTGCCCAGCCAAGGGTTTTTTTGAGACAGAGTCTTGCTCTGTCGCCCAGGCTGGAATGCAGTGGTGCAATCTCGGCTCACTGCAACCTCTGCCTCCCGGGTTCAAGTGATTCTCCTGCCTCAGCCTCCTAAGTAGCTGGGTTTACCAGTGTGCACCACAACACCCGGCTAATTTTCCTATATTTAATAGAGATGGTGTTTCACCATGTTGGTCAGGCTGGTGTCGAACTCCTGACCTCATGATAAGCCCGCCTGGGCCTCCCAAAGTGATGAGATTACAGGCATGAGCCACTGCACCCGGAGGGGCTACTTTTTATTAAAGGAGAATTCCACTGATAACTTTGGCCCTTTCTAGCTACCCAAAAATAATTTAGTTAACTCCTTTATTAATAGTGTTGTTAGAAACAGTAATGTGTCAGAATTCCATAAACTACTAAACTATACAAACATACAGTTTAATTACATATGTGCAAACTCTACACATTTAAGGTGTTATTTTGTAGCATCAGTGTATCAAGCAAGAAAAGGTTCTAAACTTGAACTGTAATTTCAAGGCAAGGCAAAACAAATATTACATAGGATATCAGATACAAAGCAGTGTCATGAAAATGAGTATATGTGAACAAAAGCTGTGGCAGAATTAAGGCCAGATAACCAATCATAAATGCATAGAATGAACAGAACAGCCCTATGTTATGCAAGGACTTCCCAGGGAGGTTTAGTAAGCCAGCTGGTAGAAACGTTTAAAAAAAAAAAAAAAGGTATTTGTAGGGAAGGATAGGGAGGCTTCCATTTTGCAAGAAGGAAGTATAACCAGTTAATCAACAGCTCCATCAAGTTCTACTAGGAGTGCCTGTGTAAATGAAATTCTGCTTTTAAAATGCCTATTGTATAAAGGTCTCTAGAAAACTCAAGCCCTGTTCTACAAGCCCTAGCAGCCTGACAATTCACTAAGCATAGAAGAGGGGAAAAAAAAAAAATAGGAAAAAAAGTGCGTAAGCCCCTCTGTAATATAAATGTTTGGATATATTTAAGATAAATACCACATAAATCATTGCTAAAAGTGAATTCTATTTTTCTAAGTTTTAACAAAATATGGAAAGAACAAAGACCACAGTCAAAGTGGATGGGAACATACGTATTCTTCACACAGTTCCATTTTGGAAGGTTGTGGGGGAGCCTATTGAAATTTGGTGTTTTTTTTTTTTGTTTTTTTTTTAAGTGAGGATAACAGGAAAACTATTGTAGTTTACCTCTGTCTGCTACAAGCTGATGTATTTGGCAGGGTTACTATTTCCCAGATCTTTTTTTCACGTTTTGACTAACGAACTAGAGGCTACTGCAAAGAAAGAAAAAGAACAGTATTACGCATTTGTGTGCACAGGATCCTAAATCTTGACCCTCATTTTTTTCAATCGCCCCCACAAATAAAGCCAGGCTGTTTAGACCTAGTGAAGCGCCAGGAGCCTGGAGCTCTTTCTATTAAGCAGCTTCTCGGTTAGGGCGCCCTCCCCCGGCGCCATGCAACGTCTCCAGGTCAGCGCCAGACGCAGCAGCGCGCTCTAACCCAGGGCCCACACCCATCTTTTCTTTTCTAGATATGGAGACGCTGGTAGCAGGGCCGAAGCAGGTCTTCGGGACAACAGATACACTGCCCCGGCGCCGACCGCAGACCGCTCCTCCCCACGCCCGTGACAGTGCCCCGCTGGTTTCCAACGCGCTGCCGGGACTGGAGCTCAGAAGGCCTTCGCCAGTCCCCCACCCACGCAGGTCCCTGCTGGCCTGGCCAAGTCCCCACCCTCACTGCAAGCTCGAGGACCACCCCGCTTCCCCGAGAGTAGCCGGGCGGCGGGTACTTATCTCCGACCTCCGGCAAGCGGGAGAGGCCGCGCTACCGCCTGTCCTCCAACCGCACGGACCGCACGGTACGCGCCCGGCAAGGCAGCAAAATGGACTCGCAGTTCCGGCGAGCCCCGCCCCCGCCCCGCCTCCCTCCCCTCTCCCCCTCGTCGCCCTCTCCCTCCCTCCCTCCCAAACCCCGGCGCCCGCGTCCGCCGGCACCTCGGGCCCCGCCTCCCCGACCGCTTCGTCTGCGTCCGGCCTCCCCAGCCGCGCCTTGTCCCAGCGGAGGGAGCCGGGAGGTGCGGCCGCGCTTCTTCCGGCGTCTCCAACCGCCGCTGGCTCCCGCCGCCCACCTGGGAAGGGGAGGGCCAGGCTGCGGGCTTTTCTCCCTTCCAGAGGCCTGCGCGCGCCAGAAGTCCGCCCGCAGGGGCTGGGCCGCAGCTCCGGGAAGTGGACAACGTTCGCCCAGACGGTGGGCTCGACTGGACGCGGCGCCATCCCGGATGGAACCGCCCAGGAAGAAAGTCTCCCAGTTAAGCCGCCGTGCAATAAGATGGTTGGGTTTGGATTGTTGTACTTTTTTTTTTGTTCGTTGCATTTTTAGGAACAAAAAAAAAAGCCCAACCCTTCACACCACTTCATCCGCATCTCAGGACCAGAAGCCGGCCCCGTGGCTCCGGGAAATTGAGCCCCGCACCCCACAAGGGGTAGGGTGGGACGGGCACCTCCGCACCGCGCTCCCCACGGAGTCACCGATTCGCGTTGGGAGCGCGCCAGGGCTCTAGCCTGGGGCTCCGGGCAAGGCACCACCTTAGAAGAGGGTTCTGTATCGCCCCTCACCCCCACCCCCAACCGTGACCCTCTTTCTTTGCCGGCTTTACGCAGGACACCAAAGACCCAGTTCTGTTTAAAATTCTCTTTTAAGAAAAGGAACCCCTGCTTTGCCTTTGGGGGAAAGGATGAACTTTCAAATTGGCTTTAAAGATCCACCACTTAACAGTTATTAAGTCGCTAACCTGATTATTTTGTCCATCCCACGATAGCAAACGCACTAAGCACTTACCAGTGAGCGGTGTGAAGGATGCAGACATGGATGATGAAGGAATGGCTCCTCCAAAATTGACAATTAGGGGAAGTGAGGCGAGTACAGAATCTCAGAACATGCTGCAGGATTGAGTTTGATCCGAGTTGAGGAAGTTTGGGTTTGGGGGGACATCGGTTATTTTGGAGAAACGGTATTCGAGACTTACCATACATGGCAGTTGAGCCCCTTGGCTAATAATCCTTAGTCCAACCTCCATAAAAGCCCCTGACCACATCCTTCTCCTGAGATTCCCACTTCTCTTTGAGCATCTCTCTTCCTGCTTTAAGAAACCTAATTTTGCCTTCTTAGAAAACTTCTTTTAACTTCTGTCATTCAGTCTCGTAAGAACACTGCAATATAGAAATCATGATCCTCACCCTATATAAATGAGAAAACAAGTGAAGTCACTTTTCCAAGGTAAAAGGAGACAGAGCTGAGGCTAAAGGCAGATTCCAGATATGGGTTCTTTCTATAGCACCGTAACTGTCAGTGACAAAACTGCACCCCAGTTCCCTACTAAGTGTTTTTAGGCCAGGCACAGTGGCTCACAGCTGTAATCCAAGCACTTTGGGAGGTCGAGGCGGGCAGATCACCTGAGGACAGGAGTTTGAGACCGGCCTGGCCAATATGGCAAAACTTCGTCCCTCCTAAAAATACAAAAATTAAAATAACAATGAAAAATTACCCGGGCATGGTGACGCACGCTGGTAGTCCCAGCTACTTGGGAGGCTGAGACAGGAGAATCGCTTGAACCTGGGGTTGCAGTGAGCCGACACCGTGCCACTGCACTCCATCTCGATCAATCAATCAATCAATTTAGTGTTTTAAAAAACAAAGTGATCTATAGAAACATCTCATTATTTGTTATCGTTGTTTGTTGATTGATTTTTAAGACAGGGTCTAAGCCGGGCGCGGTGGCTCAAGCCTGTAATCCCAGCACTTTGGGAGGCCGAGGCGGGTGGATCACGAGGTCGAGAGATCGAGACCAACCCCGTCAACAGGGTGAAACCCCGTCTCTACTAAAAATACAAAAAATTAGCCGGGCATGGTGGCACGTGCCTGTAATCCCAGCTACTCGGGAGACTGAGGCAGGAGAATTGCCTGAACCCAGGAGGTGGAGGTTGCGGTGAGCCGAGATCGCGCCATTGCACTCCAGCCTGGGTAACAAGAGCAAAACTCCGTCTCAAAAAAAAAAAAAAAAAAAAAAAAAGACAGGGTCTATCTCTGTCTCCTAGGCTGGATGGAGTACAGTGGCAGGATCGAGGCTTACTGCAGCCTCAACCTCCCGGGCTCAAGTGATCCTCCTGCCTTAACCTCCCAAGTAGCTGGGACCACAGGCATGTGCCACCATGCCTGGCTAATTTTATTTTTTGTGGAGACAGTCTCACTATGTTGCCCAGGCTGGTATCAAACTCCTGGGCTCAAGTGTTCGTCAGGCCTCAGCCTCCCAAAGTGCTGGGATTACAGGCGTGAGCCACAGCGCCCAGCCATATGGAAACATTTCAGATATCCTGACATTAAAATGATATTTCACAAGAGTGAACAGTTACTAACTCATGTAAAAGGAAGATCTTGGGACCCCAAAATCACTAAGCTAAAGGGAAAAGTCCAGCTGGGAACTGCTTAGGGCAAACCTGCCTCCCGTTCTATACAAAGTCACCCCCTCTGCTCACAGATAATGAATATCTGATTGCCTCCTTTGGAAAGGCTAATCAGAAACTCAAAAGAATGCAACGTTTTGCCTCTTAGCTCCCTAAGACCTGGAAGCCCCCTCCCTGTTTTGAATTGTTCCACCTTTTCTGGACCGAAGCAGAGTTCATCTTACCTATGTTGATTGATGTCTCATGTCTGCCTAAAATGAGAAACCAAACTGTGCTCTGACCACCTTGGGTATGTCAGGACCTTCTAAGGCCATTATCATGGGCACGCATCCTCAACCTTGGCAAAATAAACTTTCTAAATTAATTGGAATGTGGCTCAGATTTTCAGGGTTCACATTCAAAACCCACACATTATCCTTAATAAAATTATATGACGCATATTTATTTAGTTAGATCTGGTTGGTGGTAGATACTAATAAACTTTTGCCCAACTAAGTGTAAAACTCATTAAATCAGTGTAGCAATCTAGACTGTTAAATGAAATTAACTACTAACTAGAAAATGTAGTATGTCAAACTCTCTTAAGTGTGGAAAAATGGAGAAGGAGGAATAACCCTTTATCTCCTCCTGTGGTCCTAATACACAGAACAGTGAACCAGAAACTGCCACAGGTAAAGTGACTAGAAAAAGTTGATTGCCCAACTAAAACCTGCATACACAGCTATATCCTTCCTGGAAGAGCACAGTGGAACTAAATCCTGGTAGAGATAACACAGGGATTGTCAACATTCTTGTCACACTGGAATTTCCTTCTATTGATCTTCAAATAGATAAACTAACAACTGAAACTTGGAATTTATATATCAGCACAGCACTAAGACTATAGATATATCTAGACTTTAAGTTTCATCTTGTGTGATAAATGTATCATGCCACCCGCCACCACCACTGGGCCCCTGAAAAATATATAAATAGTAAATTTAAAATATACTACATATTATCATATATAAATTTTTAGTATAAAATGTATATTCTTGCATTGATTTACTTCCTGGTATTGTTTTCATCCTGAGCCTTGACAAAGATAAAATCTTCTCATCTCTCCTCCCCACCTACCCAGACAGAAGTGATCAGATGTTCTATAACAAAAGGAACAGTGCCAAATTTAGTGTACAGTGAAGTGTAAATTGTCAGAGTGAGGAACATCTAATAAAGCCCGGAGCAACTGTGCATAGAGGAAGAGGTCTGATAAAACTCCTCAGATACAATGGATTTTTTTTTTATTATTCTGTCCTTCCCTTTAGCTGCCAGTTACAGATGCAAGCCCCAGCATTCCCCAGTGAGAATTCCTGCCAATAAAAGACACTGACAATGCAAGAGGTCGTGAAAAGAGCATAGGGTTTGGAATCAGTTCTGCATCTAAACTCTAGCTCTGCCATTTACTAGTTGCTCAAGTTACTTAGCATCTCTAAGCTCAGTTTTCTCCTCTGTAAAATGGGAATCATGATGCATTAGATCATGAAAATTAGGTAATATATAAAGCAACCAACATTGCGTCTGACATACAGTAGGTGTTTAATAAGTAATTGGTGCTGTTATATGCAAGAAGAAAACCATGCTCATTTGTAGGCATGATTTCCCTAGATCTGTAAACTTGGGACTCAAGTACAATAGTCTTAAGCAGAGTTAAACTGCCTATGCAGTAGAGGAAGCTAGCACCATAATTTCTGCTTTTCTGCATCTAGCCCAGGGTGGCCTTTAAAAACATATATCTCTCCACTTTTATATCTCTTCCTCTGTGCTTGGATAAAGGAGAGAAAAATGAAAAACTTCAAACTCAATGAAAGGAAGACCTTACTGTTTTTTGGGTTTAAGTTCCATATTTTTGGAGAAATTGAACATTCAAATATTCCATTAAAAGGAAGCTAAAAATGCATTTATCACAAAACACAGAAACTTACCTAAGACTTGATGAAATTAAAGGGAATTAGTCCATGGTTTGAGGAAAATTCCAGACCCTTTATATTTCAGTTGCACAGTGAAGATCATGCATTAAATGGAGACAACAGCAAGATCAGTTCGTTTTGAAAGAGAATGAGAGACACTTAAGCAATAGTAAACGTGGCCTTTAGTTATACTATTTCTGTAGATAGAAAAACTGTAAAAATAAAGTAAAATAAGTCAGAGGTAATTAAGGTAATACTAGCATATGCTTATAATTTAGTACTCTGCCAAATTTTATAATTCTTAGGATTGTGCTAGGCACCAAAGGTAATTCCCATTTGGTTAAGAGACACAAGGCCGAGCGCAGTGGCTCACACCTGAAATCCCAGCACTTTGGGAGGCTGAGGCAGGTGGATGACCAGAGGACAGTAGTTTGAGAGCAGCCTGGCCAACATGGCAAAACCCTGTCTCTACTAAAAATACAAAAATTAGCTGGGTGTGGTGGCAGATGCCTGTAATCCCAGCTAGTCAGGAGGCTGAGGCAAGAAAATCACTTGAATCCAGGAGGCCAAGGTTGCAGTGAGCCGAGATCTCGCCATTGCATTCCAGCCTGGGCCACAAGAGCGAAACTCTTTCTCAAAAAAAAAAAAAAAAAAAAAAATAGTGGTTGTTTAAACTCCAAAATAAGTGATGAAGACAAGGCCGGGGAAGGCACCAGAAACATAAGGGAAGATTTCATAAGGGAGGTAGGTGGGAGTTGAACTGCATCTTTTTTAAAGATCACAAGATTTGAAGAAGAGAAAGAGGAAGAGCTTTCGAGATGAGGAACACGGCACAAGCTCAGTGTGGAGATGAGCGTGGCTTGGTTTGGAAATAAAGTTTGAAGCCAAATATTGAAATGTTTTGCATGTGAGAACAAAGAGCTGAACTTCATTTTGTAGGAAGTGAGGAACCACTGAATAATATGCATGAATGAAAGCAGAATTTTAGCAAGATTGATCTGATAACTAGGTCCAAGATTTTAAGAGGAAGAAAATTAATTATTTATTTATTTAATTTTGAGACAAGGTCTCGCTCTATTGCCCAGTCACAGCTCACTGCAATAGCGGATCTGCAGTGAGATATTCCCACCTCAACCTCCCTAGTAGCTGGCACTACAGGTACCCTGCGCCACACCTAGATAATTTTTATATTTTTTGTAGAAATGGTGTTTTGCCATTTTGCCCAGGCTAGTCTCAAACTCATGGACTCAGGTGATCCACCCGCTTTGGCCAATCAAAGTGCTGGAATTATGGACATGAGCCACTATGCCAAGAAATTCATTTTAATATCTTGAGGTTACTGAAAATTACAGATTTTAAAAAATGCAATAGCATATATAAAAGTACAGCCTATATGGTTCAATCCTATTGAACCATTTAATATAATATTTTGTCAAAATATTCAATGTATAAATAAAATATAAAAACCATTAACTGTGGCAAATATTTTTCTAAAATCTTCCAAAAGGAAATTATATATATGTGAATACACATAATTTCCTTGTATATCAGTCGTATGTATAATTTATCTTTTTGTTTTCTCTTTTCAGAGTCTTGCTTTGTCACCCAGGCTGGAGTGCAGTGGTACAACCTTGGCTCACTTGCTCAGATAATATTTTGTATTTTTAGTAGAGACAGGGTTTTGCCATGTTGACCAGGCTGGTCTTGAACTCCTGACTTCAGGTGATCCACCCACCTCAGGCTTCCAAAGTGCTGGGATTATAGGCATGAATCACTGCACCCAGCCAATTTATCTTACTAGAATAATTGTAACTGTGTTGTGTAAAAGGGTGTTAACAGATTGCTTAGCTACATTTTAGAGTATGCTTCACTAGAGCTTTAAAAATCATTAGGTATATATTCTCTGAAATGTATTATTGTTTTGATATTTTAACAATGATTACATTTAATTATGACAAATGTTTTTCTAAATTTAATTCCCATATACATAGAACTTTATCTTTTATAAACAATAACTTTATGAGGGGCTTAAGAAATGATTAATTCAGCTAAATACTAATAGATACTATATATTTGCAATTATTTGAGAGCTTGATTTGTATACATTGTTTATTTTGAATCTTTCTGAGTTCATTCATCATTATGTGCTAATTTTTACCCTGAGAAGTGCCAATTATGATGACATTTTGGGTTAGAAAACTACTTTCATCCTGTTTTGAGAGATTTTTAGAATATACATAAGGATACATTTTAGAGTATAAATAAGGATACATCATGAGTAGGGCTTCTGCAGTTTTCAGTAGCTAGTAGATACCTGTACCATAAGCACATTGTCTGTCTCAAATAAAGGCAATAGATCAATGCATAGAAGTTTCTGGTTCTGAGGATCTAGACTTCTCAGATACTTCGCTATACAGCATTGCATAAGAAATAGATGCTTCATGGTTTTTAACATGAGCCCAATTGATTCTCTCTAATATTAAAGCATTGAGTAATAAATGTCTTGTTAAAATGTGTTTATCTTATAATGGTCTTATTTGTAACACCATCTGGATTGTTGCTAGAATGCCCCCCAGATCTCCAGAAGCATGAATTCCGTCTAAAGCAACCCGCACCTCTCCCAGTTAGACAAAAGACACAGATAATCCAGGAAGATGCTTGGAGCTGATTATACAATATCTGTGTATTTTAAGCATTTTGTGAAAGTCATTAGCTTCCCTGTTGCAAAATCCAATAGATATTTATTCAGTTCTCATTTTCTTTGATCTTTTAGTAGCTTTCAACTCTGAGTACCACTGCTTCCTTTTTTTTTTTTTTTTTTTTTTTTGAGACAGAGTTTCACTCTTGTCACCCAGGCTAGAGTCCAGTGGTGCAATCTTGGCTCATCACAACTTGTGCCTCCTGGGTTCAAGCAATTCTCTTGCCTCAACCTCCCAAGTAGCTGGGATTATAGGCATGCACCACCACCTCCAGCTAATTTTTTTGTATTTTTAGTAGAGACGGGGTTTCTCCATGTTAGTCAGGCTGGTCTCAAACTCCAGACCTCAGGTGATCCACCTGTTTCGGCCTCCCAAAATGCTGGGATTATAGGCATGAGCCACCATATCCGGCCTCACTGCCTCCTTCTTAAAAGGCCCTCTTTGGCTGGGCGCAGTGGCTCACGCCTATAATCCCAGCACTTTGGGAAGCTGAGGCGGGTGGATCACGAGGTCAAGAGATCAAGGCCGGGCGCAGTGGCTCAAGCCTGTAATCCCAGCACTTTGGGAGGCCGAGGCAGGTGGATCACAAGGTCAAGAGATCGAGACCATCCTGGTCAACATGGTGAAACCCTGTCTCTACTAAAAATATAAAAAATTAGCTGGGCATGGTGGCACGTGCCTGTAATCCCAGCTACTCAGGAGGCTGAGGCAGGAGAATTGCCTGAACCCAGGAGGCGGAGCGTTGCAGTGAGCCAAGATCACGCCATTGCACTCCAGCCTGGGTAACAAAAGTGAAACTCCGTCTCAAAAAAAAAAAAAAAAAAAATAGAGATTGAGACCATCCTGGTCAACATGGTGAAACCCCGTCTCTACTAAAAATACAAAACATTAGCTGGGCATGGTGGCGCACGCCTGTAGTCCCAGCTACTTCGGAGGCTGAGGCAGGAGTATTGCTTGAACCCAGGAGGCAGAGGTTGTGGTGAGCCGAGATCACGCCATTGCACTCCAGCCTGGGTAACAAGAGTGAAACTCTGTCCCCCCCACCAAAAAAAAAAAGTCCCTATTTTCCTCTGCCATTAGGAACACTAAACTCAATCCTGGCTTTTCTTCTTCCGATTCAGGAATACTTGTTGGGTCATCCTTTTCTACCCAACATTTAAATTCTGGAATTCCTCAAACAGTCAGTTTTAGGACCTTCTTAGGAGTTCAGTAATCATTTATTGACTCTTACAATCCCTATAAAAAACACAAATTGTTTGCCTATTGTTAGACTATTTTTAAATGATGAAAACTGAATTTAAATACTTTAGAAGAAGGATGTCACTTCTTCCTCTCCCACAATCCTTACTCTCTGTAGGCATTTGGGTTAGCCCTTGTGTTATCCAAGGCTCATACCACTTCCAGCATCAGGGCTCCTGCACCCTTAGTTCCTTCCCTAATGCAGGCCCTCACCAGCCACCTCCCATCCCCATCCTCCAGCCATAGCACAACTGACAGTCTCAGGTTAGGTTTCCCACATTTCAGGCCAATAACAGATCCCTGTTAATCATCTCATATCATCTAATACTCCTTTTCCATCATGCACACTGCAGTTTGTGATATTTATTTGTGTCATTATTTAAAGAATGTTTGTCTCTCCACTTGACTATACAGTCCATAAGAGCTGGGATTGTATGTATGTGTGCTGGGGTGTGTGTGTGTGTGTTTTCTCATTATTGCATTCCCAGCACCTAACCCAGTGATTTCATGAAAATCTTAAGGAAGCAACAGTCCTCTATTTCCCAATATTGATGTATTTCAGACTTCTAAAAATTTGCTGTTGAGACTAGCTGAAATGGTAAGTACTCTGAATTTTAATTTACTTCAAATAGGCACTACAGTACATTTTATCTTATCAAAACAAAGTAGCTTTCCATCCTTTCTTTATACAGCAAGGTTTACTATGCTCCTTCTATTGTCCAACTCTTCCTAGAGTTTACACAGATGTGCTGATAGTCATTTTCTTTCCTTTTTTTTTTTTTTTTTTTTTTTTTTTTTTTTTTGAGACAGAGTCTCACTCTGTCACCAGGATGGAGTGCAATGGCACAATCTTGACTTACTGCAACCTCCACTGCTCAGGATCAAGCGATTCTCCCCTCAGCCTCTAAAGTAGCTGGGACTACAGGCATGCACCACCATGCCTGGCTAATTTTTTGTATTTTTAGTAGAGGCAGGGTTTCACCATGTTGTCCAGGATGGTCTCTATCTCTTGACCTTGTGATCTACCAGCCTCAGCCTCCCTAAGTGCTGGGATTATAGGCATGAGTCACTGCACCTGGCCAGAGAGTACTTATAAAAACTTGAGAACCTTCTTTCTAACCATAAACATTAAGCAATATGCCATAAAAAGATGGAATGATATGACTAAATAAAAATGTAAAACTTTTTAATGTTAAAAAACATATGTCATATAATAGTATGCAACTATTAAGAAGATAAAGCTGTATGTATTGACATAGAGCTATGTATATGATATAGTAAGTGAAGAATCAAATTAAAAACAGTGTATGTACTCTTGAGACATTGATCACCACTTGTGGGAGTCTGTCCTGCAAACCCTGACTCCATGATGGATGAATAAATACACTTACACACAAAGTACAGTGAATTGAGTGGGCTAGGGAGGTCGTTAGCTACTCTCAGAGGGCAACTGCAGCTGCCTGACCTTTACTAGCTGTTCCTCCTCACATTTATTCGGTATAGATTTAATAACAGAGATTCTAAGACAGCACCTTATGGATAATTAACATGGTTAAAAGAGTGGTTTTAGGAATTATAAAAGCTTTTGGTTCCAGGGCCCAGAGTAAACACCATTAATGGGTAAGTCCCCTTCTACCTCCCCCTGAGAAGACCATCCAGCACAAAGTTTACATGCCTAAACAAGTAGTTAGAGTAGAGAAAAAGGAATAAGAGGTAAACACACTTAACTGGGGAAGCTTCTATTATCCCTAATCTTCACTCTATGACCTAATGCTCTAAGGTAAGAACTAACTGTCTTCAGCCTGTCCCGTTAAAACATTTTGGACTTCCAAAAGGCTTGAGACTAATCTTACAACTTTCCCTAATGTTTTTCTTAACATTTTGCCAACCACCCTGAGTGAATCCCAACATACTATGATTTCAATTTTGAAAAGAAATGTAATTGACAGAATGGAAAATAAAAGATATTTATAGGAATATACAACAAATTCTGAATTTGAAAGGATGGAATATGGGAATTTTTCAATATCTATTTTTTATAGTTTCATAATTTTTTGTATTTTTATTTTTCATTTTATTTATTTATATACTGATTTGTTTGCCTACTTCATTTTTCCTTCATAATTTTTAAATATTTTTACATGGAATATCTATTACTTTTGTAATGTAAACCAAAAAAAGATAAATTTGTAAAAGGAAAAGACATGTAATCCCAGCACTTTGGGAGGCCAAGGTGGGTGGATCATCTGAAGTCTGGAGTTTGATACCAGCCTGACCAACATGGTGAAACCCAGTCTCTACTAAAAACACAAAAATTAGCTGGGCATGATGGCAGGTGCCTGTAATCCCAGCTCCTTGGGAGGCTGAGGCAGGAGAATCACTTGAACCCGAGAGGCAAACATTGTAGTGAGCTGAGATCATGCCACTGCAGTCTAGCCTGGGCAACAAGAGCCAAACTCCATCTCAAAAAAAAGAAAAGGAAAAGACAAACTCAATTGGAACAAATACATGCAATGTATGGATCTATAATACAGACTGTTCCAAATGAATAACAAGACAAACACAAAGATTGAAAAACAGGGCATAAAAAAAAGAAATACAAATGATTAGTAAGCATGAGAAAAAAATTCCATTCTCACTGATAATCTAAGAGATGCCAAGCAAAATACTGGCATGACTATTTTCAGTCAATTAAATTGGCAGATACTTAAAACATCATAATTACCATAGACTTCTGTCTAGTGGTCAGACCATCTTGTTTGCTGCTGGAGCCCAATACAGATGGATACAAACTTTTGGAGGAAGGTTTGGAAATCTGTATTCCAAACACTCAAAATACACATAATTAATCCAATCTTTAGAAATTTATTCTAGGAAAAAATAAACACCACAATATTTTTACCAAGTATAATATATTTATTGTAGAGTTGTCAGGGGAAAATTAGGAATATCCTAATTATTCATCAAAAGATGAATATCCCATTATTCATATGGGTTAAATGAATCCTGGTACATTAATATAAAATAATATGTAACTTTTAAAATCATGTTTTGGAAGATTACAACTTGAAAATATCATAACTTTTTGCTAAGTGAAAAAAAAATTTCTTTTTTTTGAGACAGAATCTCTCTCCGTTGCCAGGCTAGAGTGCAGTGGTGTGATCTCGGCTCACTGCAACCTCCCCTTCCTGGGTTCGAGCTATTCTCATGCCTCATCGTCCAGAGTAGCTGGGATTACAGGCACACACCACCACACCCAGCTAATTTCTTTTTGTTTTTGAGACAGAGTCTCACTGTCACCTCGGCCAGAGTACAGTGGTGCAACCTTGGCTCACTGCAACCTCCACCTTTCAGGGTTCAAGAGATTATCCTACTTCAGCCTCTCAAGTAGCTGGGATTACAAGCATGCACCACCACGCCCATCTAGTTTTTGTATTTTAAGTAGAAACAGGGTTTCACCATATTGGCCAGGCTGGTCTTAAACTCCTTACCTCAGGTGATCCACCTGCCTCAGCCTCCCAAAGTGTTAGGATTACAGGCGTGAGCCACCACGCCTTGCCAAAAAAAATTTTTTGAAAGATTATATACAGTATGATGCCAATTACAGGTGCTTTTCTACTTACAATGGGGTTATGTCCTGGTAAACCTATAGTAAGTTGAAAATACTGTCAATACATTTAGTGCCCCAGTAAACCCATAGCAAATTCAAAAAGTCATAAGTCGAACCATTATAAGTCAGGGCCTATCTGTATTTGTATGTGTGTGCATGTGCATATGCACAATTAAGAAGACGGACTACAACATTAACAGTAGCTACCCACAGTAGTGAAAAGTGAGAATTATTTGTATTTTGTCCTGATTCTTTTCTAGGTTTTTCAAAATTTCTATAATTTTCTGGGTTTTTTTCAAAGTTTCTATACTGTATTACTTTTACAGTGATAAAAATAAGTTCTTCTAAAAGTTGCTGGTGAGACCCCATTGCTACAAAACATTTAAAAATTAGCCAGGGTATGGTGGCATGCTCCTGTAGTTCCAGCTACTTGGGAGGCTGAAGTGGGGGAATCATTTGAGCCCAGGAATTCAAGGAAGCAGCAGGCTATGATCATGCCCCTGTACTCAGCCTCGGCAACACAGCAAGACCCCGTCTCTTAAAAATAAATAAATAAAAGTTGCTGACCTACACTCGGTAAAAAAGTTCGGCAGTTCCCGGAAAACTTTAAAATAGGTTTACCATATAATCCAACAAATCAATTCCTAGATCTATACCCAAGAGATATATAGCTCACGCTTGTAATCTCAACACTTTGGGAAGCCGAGGTGGGCAAATCACCTGAGGTCAGGAGTTCGAGACCAGCCTGACCAACATGGAGAAACCCTGTCTCTACTAAAAATGCAAAATTAGCCAGGCATGGTGGCACATGCCTATAATCCCAGCTACTTGGGAGGCTGAGGCAGGAGAATCACTTGAACCCAGGAGGCAGAGGTTGCAGTGAACCCAGATTGCACCATTGCACTCCAGCCTGGGCAACAAGAGCAAAACTCCCATCTCAAAAAAAAAAAAAGAAAAGAAAACCTTATGTAAAAACTGTATTACAATATGCCAGGATGCACATTTTAAAATATAAATGATTCTATTATAGCAATTGGCAATCCATGCTATCAACTGCTAGTTAAGGAAGAAGCTTTGCCATTCTCTCTGCCAGGCTTCCCCAGGAAATGGTTGCTATTGAGGTCAGTGCTGAGCCTTTAGAATGGCCTTGCCTGAATTGGAATCCAGAATTGTCTATTCCTCAGCTGCATAACACTAGACAAATTACTTCCCTGCTCTGATCCTCAGTTTCCTCATATGTAGAGATCATGGCAATCCTCATTTGATAAAGTGCTTTGAGTATAGATTAAGGGAATGCATATGAAACACTTGAATCAGTGAACACAGTAACTGGAAGTGCTCAATAGATATTGTCATCATCGTCATCATCTTTATCACTGTGATCCAGACATAGCTTTCATTCTCTTCCTACAGTGAAACAGAGTGGTGCACAAAACCAGGGCCATCTGACAGGTCGAGGAGGCTAGCATGCTTTCTGGTCTCTCCCAGTTGCATGCTGATAAATAGTTAACAGTCAATTTTGGATGGGGATTGGGCAGCTCTACTTTGTGATGTTTGCCCATTTCCAAGATATAAAGACACCCAACATGGCTGGTTTCAAGGTACCAACTTGATTTCAGCAAATGCAGAGTTGAGAAGAGATGATGAGAGGGAACTCTCCCCAGCCAATTTTTTTTTTTCTGCCTCTTTGTTCACTGCCTCTTTTCTGCTGCCTGTTTTTCACTTCTGAAACCAGGTCTGTTTTTTGCTGCCTCTTTGTTCACTGCTGAAACCGGGATCTCTTGCCTCTCAGGAAGAGAACCAGGCATCTTTGTCTGATGTGCTCTCGCTAAGGTAAGTCTGTTTATGCCTGGGAGACAGAGGAAGCCTAGAGCCTGGAAGTCCAAAGCAGTGCTCAGGCCCAACTTACTGGAGTATTTGTAGCAAAGTGGTGCTTTAATTCTATTTTCTAGTGTTCTCTATGCATCTGTTTTCCTTGGGGAACCTTGGGTGTGGTTGTGTGTGGCTATTGCTTAGGGGTAAGATTCTATAATCTTTGTGTTACATGGCTATAGTGCCTTTGTTTTTGTTTTGTTTTGTTGTGTTTTTTTGAGACAAAGTCTTGCTCTGTCACCCAGGCTGGAGTACAGTGGCTCAATCTCCCGCTTCCCGAGGTCAAGTGATTCTCCTGCCTCAGCCTCCCAAGTAGCTGGGATTACAGGCACATGATACCACACTCGGCTAATTTTTATATTTTTAGTAGAGACAGGGTTTCACCATGTTGGCCAGAAAGGTCTTGAACTACTGACCCCAGGTGATCTGCCTGCCTTGGTCTCCCAAAGTGCTGGGATTACAGGTGTGAGCCACCACACCTGGCCTACAGTGCCTTCTTAAAATTAATAGCACCTCACCCTGATTTTTAACATTGTAGCATTTTGCATTACACTATATCTACTGAAGATGTTAATCACTTCTGCATTTTTCCATGGTCTTCAAAATGATACTTTTTTTTTTGCGATGAAGTCTCACTCTGTTGCCCAGGCTGGAGTGCCGTGGCACCATCTTGGCTCACTGCAACTTCCACCTCCCAGGTTCAAATGATTCTCCTGCCTCAGCCTCCTGAGTAGCTGGTATTACAGGTGCACACCACCACACCTGGCTAATTTTTATATTTTTAGTAGAGACAGGGTTTCACGAAGTCGGTCAGGCTAGTCTCGAACTGACCTTGTAATCTGCCTGCCTCAGCCTCCCAAAGTGCTGGGATTACAGGCTTCAGCCACCACGTCCGGCCTGACAAAAGGCATTTTTCAACATCCATAGCACAACTAAGTCAAAGCTGAAAAGTTTAAAGGACTTTTCTAAACGTGAGGGCAATGTTTCCCAACCTTTTGAGGTCATAGAAACTGCTCTGGACACCAGTTTAAATATACTGAATCTTGAGGGGCTTGGATTCTGAAGGTCTGCAGTGGGAGCCTTGGAAAAAGTATTTTAAAGTAATACCAATTACTCTTAAATTTCTGCAAGTTCTGGTATCACTGTGTTGGCAAGTAACAAAGAGAAATAAACAGAGTAGCATAAAGCCATGTAGCCTGGCTCACAAGAAAAGACCTGCTTATACCCCCATGCTGAAGTCCTCACCTGCCCCTGCAGGTTTGATGCTATCTTGGCACATGGCTATTTTTATCTCCTAGAAACCAATGTAGGCCCAAAAGAGGGAGGCCCTTTGCCAAATTATAAGGTGGTGGGGAGGAAGGGAAGGAGGCTTCTTCACTCAGTAATTTTCTTTTTCTTTCTTTCTTTTTTTTTTTTTTGGTCTGAGACAGAGTTTCACTCTTCTCCCCCAGGTTGGAGTGCAATGGCCTGATCTTGACTCACTGCAGCCTCCACCTCCTGGGTTCAAGCAATTGTCATGCCTCAATCTCCTGAGTGGCCAGGATTACAGTTGCCTGTCACCACACTCAGCTACTTTTTTGTATTTTTAGAAGAGATGGGGTTTCGCCAGGTTGGCCAGGCTGGTCTTGAACTCCTGACCTCAAGTGATCCATCTGCCTCAGCCTCCCAAAGTGCTGGGATTACAGGTGTGAGCCACCGTGCCTGGTTACTCAATATTTTTCAAAGACCATGTTGTTAGTCTTTTTGTTTATTTTTTGAGATAGTGTCTTGCTCAGTTGCCCAGGCTGTAGTGCAGTGGCACAATCATAGCTCACTGCAATCTCTAACTCCTGGGATCAAATGATCCACCTGCCTTAGCCTTCTCAGTAGCTGGGACTACAGATGCATGTCACCAGGACCCACTAATTTTTTTAAAAATGATTTTTTTGTAGAGACAGGGTCTCACTACGTGGTCCAGGTTGGTCTCAAACTTCTGGTCTCAAGCAATCCTCCCACCTTGGCCTCCCAAAGTGCTGGGATTACAGGCATGAGCCACTGTGCTCAGTGGTTGTTAGTTCTTCACCAGCCCACCATGTAAGTCTTCCCAACACAGACAAGGTCTAGCTTTGCCTGCCAGTCTGCTTCTGACTTGTTGTTCCTCCAGCAGTACGTGGCAGAAAATGATGGCAGCCAGCTTTCTCCCACAGGCTGCTCAGTCTGACCATGCATTAGTCTTAGGGAAGGTAACCATATTTGTTCAGGTTTTTTTGGGAAGAGTACTGACCACACCTTTGAGTCCAGACTCTCTTCCACTTAATCTTTTATGTCATTTATTCATTCCCAGTTTGGATGATAAATTACATAGTCACCCTGTCTGTGAACAGAAGAGCTAGAACTCTACAAAAAACGCAACTCTAGGCCGGGCGCGGTGGCTCAAGCCTGTAATCCCAGCACTTTGGGAGGCCGAGGCGGGTGGATCACGAGGTCGAGAGATCGAGACCATCCCGGTCAACATGGTGAAACCCCGTCTCTACTAAAAATACAAAAAATTAGCTGGGCATGGTGGCGCGTGCCTGTAATCCCAGCTACTCAGGAGGCTGAGGCAGGAGAATTGCCTGAACCCAGGAGGCGGAGGTTGCGGTGAGCCGAGATCGCGCCATTGCACTCCAGCCTGGGTAACGAGCGAAACTCCGTCTCAGAAAAACAAAACAAAACAAAACAAAAACCGCAACTCTACAAAAGCAAGAAGTAGACTGCTAACAACAACTTCCATTGATCAAGCAAATCATGCTGTGACACCACACACATCTTTTCAGCTCATCCTCACAGCAACCCCACAAGGGGATTTTAGAGACATGAATTTTGCAGATGAGGAAAGTAACAGGGTGCAGTGAGTTGGCCAGGGTCATCCAACTATGAGGAACAGAGCTAGGGTCAAAGGTCCATCTGCATGAGCCGAGCTCCTGCTCTGTATGGGCCTACCTGCCTCCTCGGGGCATGTGGTCACTCCTATCAATTTCTGACTGTGTGAGTTAAGAAATAGAACTTTACCAAGAAAGTTGCTTGGTTTCAACATGAAATAAATACTCTCAATATTAATATTTTTCATCTTAAATTTGATAGTAGAAATCTGCTTTCTGCAGCTGTGTGTCTAATTCAGCTCTTGTTTCTGTAACCTAGTTTGAAAGAAGAAACACTTCCAGAAGAAGCAGCCGAGTCTACAAAGGCACAGTTTGACTCAAATGGATCCAACTGATTAGCAAATGGAAAATAACACGGAGGAATACATGTTGCATGACAAGCGTAGCAGCTCCAAGCCATCCCTCATGAACCTAAAAATGGAAGTGCAACCCTAGACCGGATGGTTCAGAATCTTTGCTTTTTGTTTGCATAGTTTAATCTTCTAAACCAGTTGCTTTCCCAGGTGACTTAAAGTCATAGCCTTTGTGTTCACACCATATTCTCCATAGTTTTACAAATTATTCAGTTTATTTTTTAAAAAGGTAATTAAATTTTTTTTAAATTCCAAATCATTTCTTTTAATGCATTCTCTTGGGGGAAAAAAAACCCACATGTATTGATTATGTGTGGCTTAAGTGGCTGTTGATCAATGCCCCAGTCTCAGACCTGTACATTGTTACTGGTTGACTGGTTGGTTGCCTGTTGGGTTGTTTTTTTTTTTGTTTGTTTGTTTGTTTGTTTTTGTCCTTCCAGATGTTTTTCTACCTTGTGCATTTTCCAATAAAGCTTCCATTATAGGAGTATTTTCCTTCCTCCCTGCATACCCCACAGAAGGGAAGCTGCTAAAATCTCAGAGCTAGAAAAGTCCAAGGGGGCTGCAGCAGCCCCTCTCTCCTAGTTTTTGTTCACCCTCACTAAGAGCAAGGCCACTCAAGTCAAACTGCTGTGTGTGCATCTTGGCTCCATCATTGAGTGAACTCATTTATTCACTATTCATTCAGCAACATTTGAGCACTTCTTTCTTCCTCTATAGCTACCATTCTGGCCCATGCCACCGTGATATATTGTTTCTGTCTTTGATGCTGAGCCCATCTCCCTACAGCCACATCGTCCATCTACACAATCATATCACTGCTCTGGTTACATCCCTTCCCTAGCTTCCCACCTACTTAGTCCAAGTCCAAGTACCTTGGTTGGGAGCCAATAGATTCCTACAGGTCTGCCCTCTTTCCAGCCCATGGCCAAGCCCTCTCTGACTTCTGCCTGTACTCTCTGCTCTAGCCACATCCGCCTCCTTGCTATTCCTCAAACACACCAAACTCGTCTCTTCCTTAGTACCTTGGCATTTGCTTTTCCCTCTGCCTGGAATGTTCTTCCTCCAAAGTCTATTTGGCTCACTCCTTCCTCTCCTTCAGGTTTCTGCTCAGATGTCACCTTCTTGAGAAGACCTTCCTGGCCATCCTATTACAAATGGTAGCCTCTCACTGCCACACAGCATTCCCTAGTCTACTTTCCCACTTCATTTTTCTCCATGCCACTTACCTGACATACATTGTATTTCTTTGATTACTGTCTCCTCTCACTAGAATGTGAGCTCTGTACAATATGCTAGCAGCTATAAGAGTGCCCAGCACACAGCAGGCCCTCAGTAAATATTGGTTGAATGAATGAACGAAGAGTTTGCATGAAGCAATGGGGAGCCAGATCATGTAAGGCCAGATAATGTAAGTCCTGGAAAGACTGGGTTTTTATTGTAAATATGAAGAGAATACTTAATAGTAGTGTTGGAACATGTTACTTGCACACAGATAAATAGTTCCTCACATTTTAAAAGAAGTGTAAGGCTGTTTAAGTAGTGTTTGTCCATTCAATACTGAGCAGCAGAAATAATTAAAAGCTGAAATTACAAACCACTGCTGATTAAAAATCAATCAAAACGTAAGATAAAGCACATGTGAAATAATTTATATATATATATATATATTTTGAGATACAGTCTCACTCTGTCACAAGGGCTGGAGTGCAGTGGTGTGATCGTGGCTTACTGCAACCTCTGCCTCCTGGGTTCAAGTGATTCTCCTGCCTCAGCCTCAAGAGTAGCTGGGATTACAGGTACCTACCACTATACCTAGCTAATTTTTTGTATTTTTAGTAGGGATGGGGTTTCACCATGTTGGCCAGGGTGGTCTCAAACTCCTGACCTTGTGATTTGCCCACCTTGGCCTCCCAAAGTATGAGGATTACAGGCATGAGCCACAGTGCCCAATCCTTTTTTTTTTTTTTTTTTTTTTGCATGATCTTGGCTCACTGCAACCTCCACCTCCTGAGTTCAAGTGATTCTCCTGCCTCAGCCCCTGGAACTACAGGCATGGGCCACCATGCCCAGCTAGTTGTTATATTTTTAGTAGAGATAGAGTTTCACCATGATGGCCAGGATGGTCTCGATCTCTTGACCTCGTGATCTGCCTGCCTCGGCCTTCCAAAGTGCTAGGATTATAGGCGTGAGCCACCGCCTCTGACTGTAATAATTATTATTTTTTTAAAAACAGTCATTTACTGGCCAGGCACAGTGGCTCACGCCTGTAATCCTGGCACTTTGGGAGGCCGAGGCAGGCAGATAACAAGGTCAAGAGATCGAGACCATCCTGGGCAACTTGGTAAACTCCGTCTCTACTAAAAATAACAACAATTAGCTGGGTGTGGTGGTGTGTGCCTGTAGTCTAAACTACTCAGGAGGCTAAAGCAGGAGAATCACTTGAACTCAGGATATGGAGGTTGCAGTGAGCCAAGATTGTGCCACTGCACTCCAGCCTGGGCAGCTGAGCGAAACTCCGTCTCAAAAACAAAATAAAACAAAACAGGCATTTACTGCATTTTCATCCACCAGAAGCTAAAATACCACGCTGTCCAGTTCAACACAGAACACCTGGCAACCCTGTTTGTGAGTATAACTAAGCTTTTTGCAAAGCCAACACCTGGTGCTTTTCGGCTGCATTGGCCTGTCCTCCTTTCCCCATGGAAAACTGTTTTAAACTCAGTACAGATAACATTCTGCTTCTATTACAATTAGCAGCTTCTCTCACCAGGTCATCTAGTTTGGCAAGTGCTAGTGTGGAGTAACCTAGCATCTTCTTTCAAAACCTCCCAGCGGCCTCCTCCAGGTAGCATGCGAAAAGCTGCCTATAGGGAATTCAGGAGCTGCTTCAGGCCCTCCAGGGCCTTTCTTGCTGGCATCTTCCTCTACCTCACCAGATCTCCCTGATTATCGGTGATCTTGGCCCCACTACCTAATGAAAAACCAGCCACTCTTCTTCCCACCCCCAAGGGAAATTGATGAGGAGTTCCTAAATCTGGGACCCTTTTCCTTCCTTGCCCAATAATTGAACTCCTTAAGTCCTTTTACTACCTGGGAATCTACAAGGACAACCCTGGATTTGAACTGGAGCTGGAAGAATTTGCCCATAGATGACTCTCTGGTACATAGTCTCTATTGTTCAACTTTCTCTATTCTGAAGTCTAGAAGACACTCTTGCTTCTGAAAGTAGGGCCTAAGAACCTGCAGCCTTACCAGGGAGCTTCGTAGAAATCCAGAATCTGAGGCAGGATTCTGGACTTATTGGATCAGATTCTGCATTTCAACAAGATCCCTCAATGATCTCCAGGCATCTGCAAACCTGAGAGGCCAGGAAAGTGCTCAGGTCCTTCTCCTCCCATTGGCTGGGGAGAATTCCTGTAACTTGCCCTGTTTAAGAGTCATTAATCTCTAGCTTCACTGTCCTCACTTTCCAAAGAATCCTGAGTGGCTTCCTTCCAACAAACCATCTGTCTTCCTCCTGACCCTTGAAGCCAGGGTCTCTCTTCGGGGCCCCTTTCCTTTCTTCAAGGCCACCCCCCAACTCATCTCAGGCTGAGGCTCCTCTCTTGAGGCCATGTCCCATGGTAGCATTTCTTTGAGGGCTTTTCTGCTGTTCTTCTCCCCAAGTAGGGCCTCTAATACTGACAGAAGTAAAGTGCTACCACTCAGAGCTGCTTTAGCCCTTAGAGCTGGGCCAGGTTCTGAGTGGGCCTCTCACAGGCCCACAGGACAGCTCTTTCCCCCAACTTCCCCAGAAGCCAAGACCACTCACGCCACATGAACATGCTATCCTTGTTCCTCTTTCCTGCCAGCCTCAACACAACCAAAATACATCCAGTTATGGCTGCCTATAAATAGGAGGCACCCGGGGAAGGGAGGCGGGTGCTGATTAAGAAACAGCCTGGAGGAGGGTCATAGTTTCTCTGAAGCAAGAAGGAGGTGAGGGTTGATGTGGAAGGTACAATAGAAATGCTTTAAGCACTTGATGCTTTAAGGGTTTGGGGATTTGGGTTGGGATTTGTTTTTTAAGCTTTCCAATGTGAAAAAGATGTCAGATAACTTTTCTGATCTGTGGCAATCAGAGCCTTGTCCAGAATCATAACTTAATGGCTTTTTGGCTCTCAATTTGATGGTCAGTTTGACTAACCAACATTTTTTACTTCTATATCATTTATTACACAATTGATCCTGCCCATAATATGTTAAAAGCCTACTTCCAAACTTTTAAAAAGTACCCTTTGAGTGCTGTCCAGATTCACCATTAAAATAGTGTCTTTCTAAAATCTTATGTATTTTATTCAGCAGTTATTACAGTACCATTTTTTTTTTTTGACAGGATCTCATTTTGTTGCCCAGGCTGGAGTGCGGTGCTGTGATTCACGGTTCACTGCAGCCTTGATATCCTGGGATCAAGCTATCTTCCTGAGTAGCTGAGACTATAGGCCCATGACACTATACCTGGCTAATTTTTAATTTTTGCAGAGACTGGGTCTCACCATATTGTACCGGCTGGTCTCAAACTCCTGGGCTCAAGCAATCCTCACACTTTGGCCTCCCAAAGTGCTACAACTACAGGCATGAGTTGCCATGACTGGCCATATTTTTATTTTTAAATCTTTCTCTTTAAATAAGGAGAGGGAGAGAGAGGGCTTTAAGTGCATTTTTTCCAAATGGAAAAATGAACACATGTTCTCAACACAAATCTAAAGCCTGAATTGAGAGTATAATTTTTCTGTGGATATCACCTTGAGGAGTCTAAAGGACCAGTTTTGTAAACCTGTTTCCTCATCTGAGAAATGCGGTAGCTGGATTAATTGAACTGGCTCATCAAGTAATTATAAGGAGCCTTCCAATTTAAGAATTATTAAAACAGAAGACTAAATAGGCAACTTTTCTTCCTTAGGTTTGACTTTCTGAGATGTCATGGCTTAGTATTCTTTATGCAAATTCTGGAATGTTCTTGTGCCTTTGGACTAACTGTAATGTTCTGTGTAACTAATGATATCCTAATGTGTTCGGGCAGGTTTAAGTCTAAATTTCCAGGCAGTCTCACCATCTGTGGTTTTACCGAAAAGGTATGCTCAAGGAAACCGTTGATGGGCAATGGATGCACGGTATAGCTATGATGCAAGAGCACCCTCTGCAGGCCACACGAAGGTGAGCCTGTTCCTTAAAGTGTAGCTCTTCCACTCTTGGTGTACAGCACAACCCTTCCCTTCCTCCTGTAGTATTCTCATCAAGAGACGTTTGTTTAGCACTTACCCTGAGCTAGGCACAGTGTACTTAGGGCTGGCAACACAAAATTAAAAGCATCCCAGGCTTAAAGGGTCTCACAGTCTAATGCAGCGTGTCCCAATCAGATCATTATAACGCAACTTGAGAGGTGTGTCACTGGGGCGGTGCCTCATGGCCCCATTAGTTTGCCATCACAAGTTGCACCCAAGAGCCCAAATCAAACAGCACAGTACAATGCTCTTTTGTTAGGAAAGGAGAACTGGTGACTCACCGTAGCATTTTCTCTTGCACAGAAACAGATGCCCTGTCCAGAAGCAAGATGGCCAATGGGTGCTACCTTGGAGACCCAGGCAACCTGGGAGTAGTCCTGACAGCCAGACCTCCAGGGTAGAAATGGGAGGGGATACAGAGAAAGGTCAGGATTTAACAAGTGTAGAGAGCCAGAGTAGCCCACCCCTCTTGGGGGAACAGCAGCAAGGCTGTTGTGAACTTTGGGTGAACTCCAGAGAAGTGAAACCATAATAGGAAAATGTGTATGTCTCGGAGAAGAGCAGAAGGACCTAGAGAGATAACCAGCCTTCACTGACCTTGCTGCAAGATGTTGTTAGCTGAAATATGTTAACAGAAGTATGAGAATTATAACCACAGGCTGTTCTGGGTAACTGCACCCTCCCTCTGCTATGTGCTTTGTAAACATATAAAATAAAGTACTACTCTGAGACAGGCCTGGGCTGGAGAGACTGACATCTCACTCTCCCCGACCGCCTGGCATCCTGCAAAGCATCCCAGGCTTAAAGGGTCTCACAGACCCAGTCTCAGCTTTCTCTATGTTATGTTTGTGTCTTTCTTTATCCCCCACCGTTCCCTCTTAGGTCTTTGAACCTTGTGCAGCACAGGATGTGGCACGCGCCAGAAACAAGGAAACGGAGGAGGGCAAGAACAGGGGGTAAGAGGGTATCTATGCATTTTGATATGAAATTAAGAAGTTCATTTAAAATATACAATCAAGGCCTGTGACCCTTTTTGTTAACAAGATTCTAGCTTATCTTCCCACTAGATCTTACCAGATTTTTTTCAAATTTTAATCTGATTGTGTTTTTCAAACTAGGCCAGGAGAGCCCCTCAAATTCTAAAATACAAAAATCCTTGCTGCTCCTCTTCTCAAATCTTCTCAAGATTTTGGACATACCCAGCAATTCCATGTGCCTTTTTACTTCCTTAATCCTGTTAACTTTTTGTTTCTTCTTAGCAATGACTTTCATTTTAGAGAAAGTTCTGCTAGTAACATACTCACTATGTAAGCCAGGAAAAAAAAGAACTTGAGGGAAGAATAACATATTAATTTTTTGCAAGGGAAAAAATAAAGGAAGTGGAGAAATATACTACTCAGTACAGTTGTCAAACAAATTTCTTGGAATCATGGCCTCCAAGAATACCCATCCTAACGGCATTATAGTAGAAACCACATTTTCATATTCCTTTTGTGAAAATTCAAAGATAATGAATTAGATGTTACCCACTGTTTTCCAGAATAGGATTTCTGGAGTTACTGGTAGTTCAGAGAATTTTAGTCACAAAAGATATATATTTTCTTTTTTTCTTTTTTTTAATTCTAAAATGGGGTTTCACCATGTTGGTCAGGCTGGTCTTGAACACCCGACCTCAGGTGATTCACCCATCTCGGCCTCCCAGAGTGCTAGGATTATAGGCATGAGCTACCGTGC